>NW_024116361.1:0-17765 GCF_003073215.2 Triticum urartu | reverse complement strand
CCCCCCCGCCGACCCCGATGGCCCGGACGCGGTTCGCTTCACATGGAACGCCTGGCCCCGGTCCAAGGTTGAAGCCAGCCGCTGCGTCGTCCCGCTCGCCGCCGCCATCTCCCCGGTCCGCTCCCCCGAGTCCCTCGCGTCGCCGCCCCTTCCCTACCCGCCACTCCGCTGCAAGCCGCCTTGCTCTGCGCTCCTCAACCCCTTCGCCCGTGTCGACTTCACCGCCAAGATCTGGATCTGCCCGCTCTGCTTCTCGCGCAACCACTTCCCCCCGCACTACGCCGGCATCTCCGAGAACAACGTGCCCGCCGAGCTCTTCACACAATGCTCCACCGTCGAGTACCTCGTCGCCGGACCCCCGGGATCTCCTGCACCGCTGCCGCCAGTGTTCCTGTTCGTCATCGACACCTGCGTCATCGAGGAAGAACTGGAGTACGTCAAGCTGTCCATGCGGAAGGCGGTCGCGCTTCTGCCGGAGCACGCACTTGTTGGCCTGGTGACCTTCGGGACGCAGGTGCATCTGCACGAGCTTGGGTTCTGCGAGCTCAGCAAGATCTACGTGTTCCGGGGGAGCAAGGAGATCTCCAAAGAGCAGATTTTGGATCAGCTTGGGTTATCAGGCGGGGGGCGGCCAGGGTTCCCAAAGATGACACAGCAGCCAGGCGTGCAACAGGTCAATGGGATGCATCCATTAGTCACGACAGGGGTTAACAGGTTCTTGCTCCCGGTATCAGAGTGCGAGTGCACGCTCAGCACGGTGAGGTATTTGGCCCATTGGGTTTGGTGAATTTAGTTGAACGCAAGTGTAACTTGACATACTTGTTGTTGTATTGCAGCTGCTGGACGAGTTGCAGCCTGACCAGTGGCCGGTTGAGGCTGGCAACCGTGCCATCAGGTGCACGGGTGTTGCGCTAAATGTGGCGGCTGGGTTGCTTGGGGCATGCGTGCCTGGGACTGGTGCAAGGATTATTGCGCTACTTGGCGGGCCATGTACCGAAGGTCCTGGAGTGGTAAAGATTCTTGCTTTCTTTGCATGAGCGTAAATAAATCAGTTAATTGAAATTGCTTCTCAATGGAACATGGTTCGCTATATCAGAAACATGGTCTACTTGAGATACTGGAATGTGTCCTGTTAATTATTTTGTTAAATCCTCTTTCCTGGAAATTGAAATTGCATGACAGCGATTATCACTGCTTAATTGCCAAGGCAAATCTTTACCCCTTTAGTAACGCTAATAGTTTCTCTAAATTCACCTAAGCCTGATATGGAAGAATATGAAATTGCAAAATGTATATCTCAGCATACTCATGATGTGGTGTCGAAGGTTATGGGCATGCACTTCTTGTTGTACTATAACAGATTTGGAGATACTGCTTCTCTCTGTAGTTTGCATAGTACTCAGTAAGTACGAAGATGGTGTTCTTACAATTTGCTGAACTTCACATCTTGCTGATTATTTTTAATGATATTTCTTCTCTATGTTTCTGTTTATAAATTCATTTTTGCTTGATATCACTCCATTGGACAATGCAGATTGTATCAAAAGATTTGTCTGAGCCAGTTAGATCACACAAGGATCTTGATAAGGATGCGGCGCCTCATTTCCAGAAAGCCGTCAAATTTTACGATGGCCTTGCCAAACAATTGGTCAGTCAAGGTCATGTTCTAGATGTGTTTGCATCTGCTCTTGATCAGGTTAGTATTCTCTTTAGCCAGCATTATATTGCTGTGTTTGTACTTCCTATTGAGATTCTCTATCATGCTGAGAAGACTATGAGTGTATGGTGTCACTGAAATGACTGCAGTTCTTGAGCTAGCTTCTTAATTTATAGTTCAGGATATTACTGTCAGTTCGTCCCTTTGTCAAGTCTTTGGTTGATTGGCTGATTGAAACCTACTAGGTTTAAGTCATGTGATTATTTCTTATAAGTTCTATAATTAATAACTTGCATCTTTTATTGTAATGTGTGCCAGTCCATCAAACATGGAGTCTTATCCCTTAATTTGGAGTCCTAGTTGATTAAACAAGTTGTTCGGAAAGAGTCCAGTTGGTTTAGAAATTATATTAGTCTGAATAGACTTTTCGGCTTGTCGGTCAAGTCTTGTCTTTATATACTATATAAAGGGGCTGACCCCTAGCAATAAAGCAGAGAAGAATATTGCCGTCTACTTTTATCTACTTTTCAGTAATTAGGGTTATATCAGAAGTAGATCCTTCCAATTTGGGCAAAGAAATCAAGATTGAGGCTTTTGAGCAGATGAAGCTCATCATGAAGCAATTGGAGGCCTTCACACGCTAATGAGTGAAGGAACAGGTGCTTCTCGTCTGGCTGGTGCAGCACTTGAGAGCAATGGCTGCTGGCCCTGGCCCTGCCACCAGATTCCGTTGCTGCAGCAGCTGCCCACGACGCCACCTCCGCGTCCCATGCGCTGCTCTCAAGCGACGATGCGCCCTTGGTGTTTTGCCTTGCCAACAGTACCTTCGGCGACCTCTTCTCGAGCGGGCGAATCGACACCACTGCCGCCCGGCGGACATCTACCCTCTGGGCAGATTGCCCACCCCCACCCCCTCTCTTTCCTGCCTTCCACCACCTATCTGCTGTCGCACCGCAACCACATGCCGACTGCTGCCAACAACCACCAGCCGCCATTACCCTTTTACCATCTCTAGCCATCTCCTTACTCGCTGCAGCTGCCTTCAAGAATAAATCTGGGTCACTTCGGAACCCCACATTTACAGTTCAAATCCCATCCCAAATCCTGCCCAATTTTCCTGCCCTCACCTACAAGCAGCAGTCACATATTGCCGCGCCTCTACAACCTTCACGCCTCCACCTGCCAACCGATTTCATATGCCGTTATGGCCGTCCCCTTCCCTAGGTCCATCCTGCCCACCCCTTCCGCCCCCCCTGCTTAACCATCACCTCGGCTCAGGTTCGTGTTTCGGCATGCCCTGCTTCCACAAGCTTGTTGACTTGGTCGATCCTCTTGGTTGGCTCAATGCTGTGGGCAGTTCTTTTGTGGATAGCGCACGGACGAGGCTGATAAGGTATGGACTGCAGTCTGCCACCTCACCGATGACGCTCAATTCTGGTGCGTTCAGCTTGGGCGCAATTTAGGCATCTCCCGTTCACTTCCTCTGTCGTCGACTACAACAGCAGGTTTCTAGCACTCATGTGCCGCAACCACTGTTCAAAATATCGGCCGTCAAACAAGTTAACTGCCCTGTTAATCGCTACTCGGCACCTGACTGAATCAAATAACCCCTTAGGACAATTAACTGCGACAGTCGATTAATCGGTCTGACAGCCGATAAGGTCTGGACTGCAGCCTGCCACCTCACCAATGACGCTCAATTCTGGTGCGTTCAAGCTGAACGCAATTTAGGCATGCTGACATGGCAGCAGGTCAATGAGGCTTGCCGCGTTCAGTTTTGGCCATGACTTCGTGCAAATCCCTTTGGCGAGTTGGCGCATCTCCCGCTCACTTCCTCGGCCGTCGACTACAACAGCAGGTTTCTAGCACTCATGTGCACAACCGCTGTTCAAAATATCGGCCGTCAAACAAGTTAACTGCCCTGTTAATACTCGGCACCTGACTGAATCGAATAACCCCTTAGGACAATTAACTGCGACAGCCGATTAATCGGTCCGACAGCCGATAAAAGGCCAAAATTTTGGGCGGGCCGATTAACTGGCAGGGGAGGCAAAGCTTATTTTGGCCAAAAATGTAGCCTGTTTCCCTCCCTTCTCTAGGTTTGGGGTCCTGCTCCTTCTCCCAAATTGTTGTGCTGCTACTGGTTGGCTATATCTGCATTGCTGCTCTGTCCTCTCTGTGTAGGATTCCACCACTGCAAGTGCTCCATCTTTGAAAAGAAGTTCGGATGATGTGGGGTGGCCTAGGATATATAGATATGTAACACTTTTCCTTGTTACATTAATGTGTACATTAGCATATTTAGACATTTAGTACATTGCATGTTGCCATGTAGCCTAGGATATATAGACACGGCCCTATGTTAACCCACCGATAAATGGGTTACCGATAAATTCAGTAAATAGGCTGATTCACCGATTAATTCCTACTCAGCACCTGATAGAGCAGCTATCAGAAACTGCTATCCTGAACATTGGCCGTGGCAATGAGCCATTAACACCGTCCCAACAACGGTTTTTGTACACGGCAGGGGTTGACGTTGAGTTTCAAAGACCATTCGACCTCCACACCGTCGTTTCCTTCACCAAGACCTATGAGCAGTGACATTTCCCTCGAACAACGTTATCGCACCAGCCTTCTGAGCCTATGGAGCCCTTGTGCCCCTCTGATCCTCCTGCGGTCAACTTAATTCTGACATCTTCCTTGCCAGCACCACTAGCACCTGTCCTGCCGTCGACCACTCGAGAGCCAACCTGCCACGACAAGTTCGGTGCCTCACCCCACTGAGTTGGCATAACGTCATCATCAGTGCCTTTGCTTCAACTACAATGAGATTTATGTTCAGGGTCAACGGTGCTTGCGGCTCTTCTTCATCAAGGCTGATGACTATGGCCAAGATAGCTCCACAACCGGTAGCACCCAAGGTCCCATGGGAGTCAATTGATAAGCTACAGCTTGCGGACAAGCTGTTTCTCAAGAAAGGGAGAGATGTTATGTGTGCCAGCCCATCAAATATGGAATCTTAACCCTTAATTAGAGTCGTAGTTGATTAAGCAAATTTGTTAGGAAAGAGGCCAGTCAGTTTAGAGATCATATTAGAGTTTGAATAGACTTATCGGCCAAGTCTTGTCTATCTACTATATGAAGGGGCCTACCCCTCTCAATAAAGCAGAGAATCAAGTAATAAGGATTTACAAAAATTAATGAATTGCATTTTCAAGGTAAAAAATATACCAAGGGCAGTCTGCATATTGATATCCTTCATCCTCTGTTTCATGCATAACCATTGGTGTGCTGTAGTGCCTCCCCCCGCCGCTGCAGCTCCTTCTCCTCCTCCACCTCCCTTCTCTCACTGCTGCTGCGGCTGCCCGTAGACCTCGCTGGCCACCAAAACCAACACTAATGGACAAAGCGAGGTTGGTAGGCCTCCCCCTAGCACCAAGGCATGCCTAAGCGTGCACCTTATGCCTCTTTTTTGAACCATGATCATTTCACATATATTTGATTCATAAAGAGAAGATTAAATCATGTCTTCTCTTGAAGACCTTGAATCTTTAGTTGTAATTGACTGAAAAAGTTTAGCGTCAAGTTAGCGGGATATATTGGAGACAATTTGAATTGGATGCTATTGGATGACCAGAAATTGTGTAACCAAGTGTTTCCTTGAACAACTTTAGCTACTACTCGATCACAGTCAGTAGTTCAGTATCAATGGCAGCAAGTACCCAGTATACTACGCAAGTCCCAAACTGCCCCACTGCTGTAGCCATCTGTATATTAGGCATTTTCTTGTCCATCTTTCACTATTGCTCCATTTGATGATCAGAAATATACTCTTTCTATGTTCCATTAGTATTAATCTAGCTGAATGATTGGTTCTACAAACTATAACGTATTACTAAATTTCATTTTGTGACATCTGTGTTTGCTGCTTCAAGAAGAAAAAAAAAGATGGGATTTGCCTTTCTGGGGAAGATACTGTGTAAATTTTTCACATGTCGTTACTTCAAAGACAAATAAATAAATTCACATGTCATAATTTCTGAGAGGATCCGTTGTCAATTAGTAGATGGAAATGTTAATGAAATCACGTTGTATGAGTTTAGAATGCCTTGTATCTGAAGCTACATTTATAATCCTCCAATTGTGCTTGTTGATTTTCTATTGGTGTTCCATTGAACTTCTGTTTTGTTTGGAACACCAAAACAGGTTGGACTAGCTGAGATGAAGCTTGCTATTGAGAGAACAGGCGGCCTTGTTGTCTTATCTGAGAGTTTTGGGCATTCTGTGTTTAAGGATTCTTTTAAACGTATTTTCGAGGGAGGTGAACATTCATTGGGCCTGTCATTCAAGTAAGTTTGCTGACTGTTATCATCTTTGTTTCATTACCTTTTACATTTTCATCAAAGATGGTATGTCTAGGTATATTTTTTAACTCAGCTAATTTCACCACCTACTGTGGTTTGTCTGTTGTGCTGGCCGTCCACATCACGTGATGAACATCCATCGGGCCTCCTCGCTCTGTGATTCTTCCCCATATAGATCAGCAGAATCGTTCTTTTAAGTAATTTAACCTCTAGCTCAGTTGTCTCTGATCCCTGCTATGCACAATGGACAATGATCATCAGTGACCACCCCCACAGCTGTGGCCTGCTTGGTGCTAGTGAGTAATACTGGACAACATGAATAGTAGCAATGGTGGGACATGAGAGGTAGCAAGCTTCAAACTGCTGGATCTTGTTATCTCTCCGATGGCCACTGCTCGCTGGCTTGCTCTCCTCGAGTAGATCAACGTTGTTCACATCTCTTCTTTGAAACTGTTAGATGCTGTCGCTGTGCCAAGAGCAGCAGATGCTGTCGCTGTGCTTATAGCGTATCCTCCTCTAACTTAACTCTCTATCCCCTTGCCCCGCCTCTTCCCAATCTTCTTATGGGGAGGGTTGATTGCTCATGACCTCTCAAGAAGCCATGAACTCGGGAGCAACTTTATGGTGGACGCCGGCTCGTGTGGACTGTATCATAGCCATAGAACGATTCCTCGAGATGCTCAAACGTCACTTCCCTGTCCCCCATGCTCGTTTCATAGGAGTAGGGTGTAGGTGTCATAGGCGTATGAGCTTGGCACTTGTGTTTCCTGGCGTGGATCTGTACGTGCACATGCCACAGGGAAGGAGGAGTTGGTGACTTGACCTGCCAATGTACTAGTGATGGGTGGTGTGGGCCACAACGCAGAAACTTTTTGCACGTCAGGACGTGACAAAAAGAGACCCTGCCAATATTCCATCATGCACAGTGCGCATCTCTTGCATCTACTGGCGCTAAAACAAAATTAATCAGGGTCACTAATCAAATCTACTTGATGAGTTTAATGTGCCGGATAAAAAACAGATTGATAAAATCTACTGGGGTGGCCTAGGATATATAGATATGTAACACTTTTCCTTGTTACATTAATGTGTACATTAGCATATTTAGACATTTAGTACATTGCATGTTGCCATGTAGCCTAGGATATATAGACACGGCCCTATGTTAACCCACCGATAAATGGGTTACCGATAAATTCAGTAAATAGGCTGATTCACCGATTAATTCCTACTCAGCACCTGATAGAGCAGCTATCAGAAACTGCTATCCTGAACATTGGCCGTGGCAATGAGCCATTAACACCGTCCCAACAACGGTTTTTGTACACGGCAGGGGTTGACGTTGAGTTTCAAAGACCATTCGACCTCCACACCGTCGTTTCCTTCACCAAGACCTATGAGCAGTGACATTTCCCTCGAACAACGTTATCGCACCAGCCTTCTGAGCCTATGGAGCCCTTGTGCCCCTCTGATCCTCCTGCGGTCAACTTAATTCTGACATCTTCCTTGCCAGCACCACTAGCACCTGTCCTGCCGTCGACCACTCGAGAGCCAACCTGCCACGACAAGTTCGGTGCCTCACCCCACTGAGTTGGCATAACGTCATCATCAGTGCCTTTGCTTCAACTACAATGAGATTTATGTTCAGGGTCAACGGTGCTTGCGGCTCTTCTTCATCAAGGCTGATGACTATGGCCAAGATAGCTCCACAACCGGTAGCACCCAAGGTCCCATGGGAGTCAATTGATAAGCTACAGCTTGCGGACAAGCTGTTTCTCAAGAAAGGGAGAGATGTTATGTGTGCCAGCCCATCAAATATGGAATCTTAACCCTTAATTAGAGTCGTAGTTGATTAAGCAAATTTGTTAGGAAAGAGGCCAGTCAGTTTAGAGATCATATTAGAGTTTGAATAGACTTATCGGCCAAGTCTTGTCTATCTACTATATGAAGGGGCCTACCCCTCTCAATAAAGCAGAGAATCAAGTAATAAGGATTTACAAAAATTAATGAATTGCATTTTCAAGGTAAAAAATATACCAAGGGCAGTCTGCATATTGATATCCTTCATCCTCTGTTTCATGCATAACCATTGGTGTGCTGTAGTGCCTCCCCCCGCCGCTGCAGCTCCTTCTCCTCCTCCACCTCCCTTCTCTCACTGCTGCTGCGGCTGCCCGTAGACCTCGCTGGCCACCAAAACCAACACTAATGGACAAAGCGAGGTTGGTAGGCCTCCCCCTAGCACCAAGGCATGCCTAAGCGTGCACCTTATGCCTCTTTTTTGAACCATGATCATTTCACATATATTTGATTCATAAAGAGAAGATTAAATCATGTCTTCTCTTGAAGACCTTGAATCTTTAGTTGTAATTGACTGAAAAAGTTTAGCGTCAAGTTAGCGGGATATATTGGAGACAATTTGAATTGGATGCTATTGGATGACCAGAAATTGTGTAACCAAGTGTTTCCTTGAACAACTTTAGCTACTACTCGATCACAGTCAGTAGTTCAGTATCAATGGCAGCAAGTACCCAGTATACTACGCAAGTCCCAAACTGCCCCACTGCTGTAGCCATCTGTATATTAGGCATTTTCTTGTCCATCTTTCACTATTGCTCCATTTGATGATCAGAAATATACTCTTTCTATGTTCCATTAGTATTAATCTAGCTGAATGATTGGTTCTACAAACTATAACGTATTACTAAATTTCATTTTGTGACATCTGTGTTTGCTGCTTCAAGAAGAAAAAAAAAGATGGGATTTGCCTTTCTGGGGAAGATACTGTGTAAATTTTTCACATGTCGTTACTTCAAAGACAAATAAATAAATTCACATGTCATAATTTCTGAGAGGATCCGTTGTCAATTAGTAGATGGAAATGTTAATGAAATCACGTTGTATGAGTTTAGAATGCCTTGTATCTGAAGCTACATTTATAATCCTCCAATTGTGCTTGTTGATTTTCTATTGGTGTTCCATTGAACTTCTGTTTTGTTTGGAACACCAAAACAGGTTGGACTAGCTGAGATGAAGCTTGCTATTGAGAGAACAGGCGGCCTTGTTGTCTTATCTGAGAGTTTTGGGCATTCTGTGTTTAAGGATTCTTTTAAACGTATTTTCGAGGGAGGTGAACATTCATTGGGCCTGTCATTCAAGTAAGTTTGCTGACTGTTATCATCTTTGTTTCATTACCTTTTACATTTTCATCAAAGATGGTATGTCTAGGTATATTTTTTAACTCAGCTAATTTCACCACCTACTGTGGTTTGTCTGTTGTGCTGGCCGTCCACATCACGTGATGAACATCCATCGGGCCTCCTCGCTCTGTGATTCTTCCCCATATAGATCAGCAGAATCGTTCTTTTAAGTAATTTAACCTCTAGCTCAGTTGTCTCTGATCCCTGCTATGCACAATGGACAATGATCATCAGTGACCACCCCCACAGCTGTGGCCTGCTTGGTGCTAGTGAGTAATACTGGACAACATGAATAGTAGCAATGGTGGGACATGAGAGGTAGCAAGCTTCAAACTGCTGGATCTTGTTATCTCTCCGATGGCCACTGCTCGCTGGCTTGCTCTCCTCGAGTAGATCAACGTTGTTCACATCTCTTCTTTGAAACTGTTAGATGCTGTCGCTGTGCCAAGCAGATCAGATGCTGTCGCTGTGCTTATAGCGTATCCTCCTCTAACTTAACTCTCTATCCCCTTGCCCCGCCTCTTCCTTCTTATGGGGAGGGTTGATTGCTCATGACCTCTCAAGAAGCCATGAACTCGGGAGCAACTTTATGGTGGACGCCGGCTCCCGGGGGCGGGTATCATAGCCATAGAACGATTCCTCGAGATGCTCAAACGTCACTTCCCTGTCCCCCATGCTCGTTTCATAGGAGTAGGGTGTAGGTGTCATAGGCGTATGAGCTTGGCACTTGTGTTTCCTGGCGTGGATCTGTACGTGCACATGCCACAGGGAAGGAGGAGTTGGTGACTTGACCTGCCAATGTACTAGTGATGGGTGGTGTGGGCCACAACGCAGAAACTTTTTGCACGTCAGGACGTGACAAAAAGAGACCCTGCCAATATTCCATCATGCACAGTGCGCATCTCTTGCATCTACTGGCGCTAAAACAAAATTAATCAGGGTCACTAATCAAATCTACTTGATGAGTTTAATGTGCCGGATAAAAAACAGATTGATAAAATCTACTGGCTCTAAAACAAAATTAGTCAGGGTCACTAATCAAATCTACTTGATGAGTTTAATGTGCTGGATAAAAAACAGATTGATAAAATCTAAAAACAGTATGGTGGACGGGTGCATTTGATCCTTTTTTTTCAAATGATTCAAAATCATATTTGGTAAGTTAAAAAAGAACTTTGAAAAATTATACATATTCACAATGAACCTGTGAAATTTTGTTCAAAAAATATTATGACTTGCAAGCTGTAGAATTTTTTTTTCTTGGTCCGACAATAAAAAAATTGACCCACTTTTATTGACGTATTTGTTTTTATTTGTTTACGTCACGTATGAAAGTATATTGTTATGAAATTTTGTTGAATGTGTTATATGTGCATGTACAAATATTTTTGATTTTTTTGCGCTGTGGAAATATTGTTTTTCTCAAAAGTCCACCAAAAGACATTTTCACCTTCTTACAGACTAGGTTCCAAGATGGTTTGTGGCAAAAGAACAAAATTTGGTAATACAAAAAATTACTCCCTCCGTCCCAAAATGTAAGACGTTTTTTAGGCTTAGGCTAAGCCTAAAAAACGTCTTACATTTTGGGACAGAGGGAGTATATAACAGGCGGCACAGTAATACATTTATCTTTTTTTGCGGGAGAGTAATACATTAATCTAACAAGAGACCCTGCCAATGTTCCATCATGCACAGTGCGCATCTCTTGCATCTACTGGCGCTAAAACAAAATTAATCAGGGTCACTAATCAAATCTACTTGATGAGTTTAATGTGCTGGATAAAAAACAGATTGATAAAATCTAAAAACAGTATGGTGGACGGGTGCATTTGATCCTTTTTTTTTCAAATGATTCAAAATCATACTCCCTCAATTCCAAAATATAGTGCGCCCGCGCTTTCCGAGGTCCAACTTTGACCATAAATTTAACCAACGAGACCAACTGCGATGGGAGAAAAAATTATATAATTGAAAACTTCTTTCGAATACGTATTCACTGATATAATTTCTGCTCCCGCCGCAGTCGGTCTTGATAGTTAAATTTACGGTCAAAGTTGAAGCACGGGGATAGAGGAAGCACTACATTGTGGAATGGAGGGAGTATTTGTTAAGTTAAAAAAGAACTTTGAAAAATTATACATATTCACAATGAACCTGTGAAATTTTGTTCAAAAAATATTATGACTTGCAAGCTGTACAAAAAAAAAATTCTTGGTCCGACAATAAAAAAATTGACCCACTTTTATTGACGTATTTGTTTTTATTTGTTTACGTCACATATGAAAGTGTATTGTTATCACTAATCAAATCTACTTGATGAGTTTAATGTGCTGGATAAAAAACAGATTGATAAAATCTAAAAACAGTATGGTGGACGGGTGCATTTGATCCTTTTTTTTCAAATGATTCAAAATCATATTTGGTAAGTTAAAAAAGAACTTTGAAAAATTATACATATTCACAATGAACCTGTGAAATTTTGTTCAAAAAATATTATGACTTGCAAGCTGTAGAATTTTTTTTTCTTGGTCCGACAATAAAAAAATTGACCCACTTTTATTGACGTATTTGTTTTTATTTGTTTACGTCACGTATGAAAGTATATTGTTATGAAATTTTGTTGAATGTGTTATATGTGCATGTACAAATATTTTTGATTTTTTTGTGCTGTGGAAATATTGTTTTTCTCAAAAGTCCACCAAAAGACATTTTCACCTTCTTACAGACTAGGTTCCAAGATGGTTTGTGGCAAAAGAACAAAATTTGGTAATACAAAAAATTACTCCCTCCGTCCCAAAATGTAAGACGTTTTTTAGGCTTAGGCTAAGCCTAAAAAAAATTTGGTAATACAAAAAATTACTCCCTCCGTCCCAAAATGTAAGACGTTTTTTAGGCTTAGCCTAAAAAACGTCTTACATTTTGGGACAGAGGGAGTATATAACAGGCGGCACAGTAATACATTAATCTAACAAACTGTGTGAGGCCAATTCTTGTTCAGAGCCCCAACTGTGCAGAAACTTCTAACAGGCATATAAAAACAGTTTAAATCCTAGTTTAAGTAAATGGCCCTGACGACCACATGGTGCTAACAGACAATATAGTAGTACTCCCTCCGTCCCGAAATAAGTGTCTCAACTTTGTACTAGCTTTAGTGCAAAGTTGTGCTAAACTTGAGACACTTATTTTGCAACGGAGGGAGTATTATTTTATGGATAAAATCTAAGAACACCTATAAGTCTAACTAATGAAATTATAAGGTGACACTATAGAGTTTAAGATAATTTGTGACCAGAAAAACATTTGATAATATTGAGAGTTAAAAAGAAATATCTGGACGAGCGTCACAATAATAAATTACTCTAAAGCAGTGTGTATGAGATTAATAGGTGTTTAGTGGACTTAATAGACTGCTAATATCATACTCTCTGTACACTACACTGACTAACAAATTGGTCTTAACGGCCGATTATTATTCTATGTGCTATCGTGAGGGGGAGCGTCAATTGGGCACAAGGTCAGGTCACATCGCACTGTTCCGGGTGGCAGAGGGTAAATTGAAATGGTGCCATACTCATCACATGTGTTCGAGCAGCTAGAATCTCTGTCAATAAAGCTAGCTATAGCTGCCGGGATACAAGCTTTGACGGGGCTCTAGGGGGGACAGAACGCACAAATACCGGGAGGGATCTGATCAGTTAGGATCTCGGTGCTTCATGCTTTGTTCACTGTCATCCTTTTCTTTGCCATCTTCCCTGTCAGCTACTAAGATTTGGGTTAGCAGCCTTTGAGCCGTTGACATGGAGTGCCATTAGTGGCAGTAGGCAGTAACCAGATTTTGGCGGGTGGTTTCAGATGGTGGCGCTCGGAAGCAATAAATGTTGACAGTAGGCCTTGGAACTTGGGAGCGGTGAGCTGTGGCTGTGAGCTAGGAACCTAAGGCCGAGGAGGTAGATCATAGCAAGCTCAAGAAGAATGGCATTGGTCTAAGCTTTGGATAATAGTTATAGTTTCTTTCTTCTCTTCTCATTTGATTTCCTCTTTTATCTGCATATAATATATCCATGTCATATGGAGATGATATCAACTACTGATGCGCCTAGCCAACACTAGAAATCAAATTAAAGATTAAAACTGATCTGAAAAAGTTCCTTCTGGATTTAGTGAACTTCTTGGGAAGTGAATTCTCTTAATGATAATTTCAGATAGCTAAACCATGCTTACCTCTTAATCTTGAAAGTAGAGGTTGAGGAGGGGTATGTCGTGTTTCTCCTAATACCATGATTCAGCAAAATAGCTGTAAACATCTCCTGATTCTTGCCTTTTTTCTTTCTTGAAGTGGCACATTTGAAATAAACTGTTCGAAGGACATTAAAGTTCAGGGTGTTATTGGACCGTGTACATCTTTGGAGAAGGTAGGCATCTATATCATACACTCAGTTATGCTAAGAGTTCTTAAGCTGAAAAATACTAATGCTAAGACTCGGCTTGATCTTTGCAACATGCCAAACATAGAAAGGAGCTTTATGTGCAGACACAATTGTCGGTCAGGGAAACACAACAGCATGGAAAATGTGTGGGCTTGATAGGAATACTTCACTTACAGTATTTTTTGATGTCTCACCGAGTGAACGCTCTGGCCAACCAGGTCATCAAAATCCCGATTTGTACATACAGTTTGTAACCAGGTAGTTATTTCAGTTCTGCTATCTTTTGTGTAAGATTGACTGAATGTGCCAACTGCTGAGTGTGGAGATCCTTTTGTAGTTACCAACACCCGGAAGGTCAAATGAGAATAAGAGCTACTACTGTATCCAGAAAATGGGTGGATGGTTCTACCAATACCGAGGTTAGCCTTATTCTATTAAGTGAGCCTTAAAAATTTCTTGTTATGTATACTATGTTGTTGAGCATGAGCAGTGTGCTAAACTGAACCATATCAATTGTAATCTATGATCATTAAAAGTACGGAGCACCGTTATTGTGCTTGCTTGGATTATATATATCATCATACACATGTACAGTACATTCTTGCATTGTAGCTGTTTCATTTCTCATGCACATGTATTATAAGCTATAATTTTAAGTGAGCACCTATTGGCAACAATGAATATACTATTTTTCACCTGCCTGAAGCTGTCCAATCCATGTAGCCTGTCTATGGGAGAAAAATGCATTAAGGCACTGTAGAGTTCACTGTTTATTGTGCCTAAAATTCTCTTGTCAAAGTCTTCTTAAACAAATGAGTGCTTCTCCCTTAGAGTAAAAAGTTTTCTTTCTACTGTTTAAGCACAGATTATAAATTCCAAGTGTTACTTGCAGGACTATTACATTTCATTGGATGACTTTCACTTTTGACTTGACATGCATTTCCTTTAAGTACAGGAACTAGTCGAAGGATTTGACCAGGAAACTGCAGCTGTTGTGTTGGCAAGATACATCTCCCTGAAAATGGAAATAGAGGTACTTCATTCATGCATCATCCTCCAGTTATCCTGAGTGCAACCTCAGTGATTTTTGTACCTGATAACATCAGTAGTATATGGCTTTGATTGCCTATTTGATTGAACAAAAACCGATGGTCATATACTCATATAATTTGTCTACTTCCCAGCTGTTGTGTTCTGTTATGTGCATATTCTTGTGTTGGAGCGAAAGCCAGTTTCACCCTGACACTTGCATTTAACTAAAGTGTCATCTTCATCAAACATTTATCACTGCAGCAATGACAATTTAGAGCATTAAATCTTTTTACTCTGAATGGTTAAGTAGGTACTTAGGTTGATCTACAGGTGTATTAATTGTGTGTTTTCACTCTCAAGCCAACAACTGTCTAAGGCTGGTCATAGTGGGAGTAACTTAGCTAGTAACATAACGCACCCCAGGATATGTTTGCTTATGTGGCATGTAGTTAATAAGGAGAGAGATGTTTTGAGTAACAGAATATGTTACCATCACATAACACTTCCCAAGACAAAATGAGTCTACAAGCTAATAAATACAAACACCTATGACAGTACCTCTATGTTACTCCTCACTATGAAGGTAGTAACATGGACTAGTGTCATATGCATGACAGTAGTCTAAGTTACTCGCCACTATGACTAGCCTAATCCTAGGCTATTATAGTATTATACAATAATTGTAATTTTATTGTTAATTCTATACTTATATGCACATCAAAATAGGAGGTTTTGATACGGTTGCTACTGTATTTGTTCTTTTCTACTAACCATGAAGACCCATTATTTTCTTTGTGCCTGTTGTACGTAGTAATTTGTTCGCAACTGGGTTTAGACACTTCTGCGTCCATATTCAGGAGGAAACAAGGGAACCATTTAGTTCTCGATATCGTGTATCCTCTTATGCATCTATGTTTGCACGTAGTCTGTGCAAGTGTGCATACTGTTAGCACCATGTCTTGTTCCGCATGCAATTTTTTGTTGAGCAGGCGAACACTAAAATCGGTACATTTTCTTTATCTTTTTCGATATCATCATTTTCTCTATGCATTTTGTTATCTTTTGATTTTCTAGCTGTATATTATTAAATGACAGCAGAGCGTACCTGATGCAGTGAATTCCTTTAGTACATTTGTGCATGTTGTAGATCTTTATGAACAGCTGTATACCTTGTGGGCTCTCTGATTAGCGTATGGCATATCTTCACGCACCTGTATATGTACATGCAATTTGTCACCCTGATGTTGCTAAATCCAAATTTGTGTTTGAGATGCATGATTAACAGTTTGTTTGAACCATTTTGTAGGAAGAGTTTGATGCAACACGGTGGCTTGATAGATCTCTCATACGACTATGTTCAAGATTTGGGGATTATCGGAAGGATGACCCCTCTTCATTTAGCCTACATTCTAATTTCTCACTGTTTCCTCAGTTTATGTTTAATCTCCGGCGTTCGCAATTTGTTCAGGTGATGTGTTGCACACCTGTTACTTCGTCCAGTTTACAAATAAGTGCCATTTTGCTGTTTTGCACATTGGACTGTCTGTAATATGTATAACTTTGACCACTAAGTTTCACCGTAGTATATGTATCAAACCCAAGAGAATTTTAATATTCTCAAAATACTTCCAAGCAAATCTATTCACAGGATTTCCAAGTTTCCAATCTAAAATCTATTCATTGGCAGTGGAAATGTTAAAACTTTGATCGAAGGTCTGTCTAAAACGTCACTTATTTTGTGAGCTGGCTGCATTATTGTTTTTTTCCCTCGAGGAAATCAGTGCCTTACTAACACTTGGCCTTTTGTTATTACAGGTTTTCAATAACAGTCCAGATGAAACAGCCTATTTCCGAATGTTACTCAACCGAGAGAGTGTCACTAATTCAGTTGCAATGATTCAGCCGTCATTAATTTCATTTTCTTTCGATTCACCTCCTTCTCCTGTATTCCTCGATGTGGCATCAATAGCAGTAGATCGTATACTGCTGCTTGATGCATACTTCAGTGTTGTCATCTTCCATGGAATGACAATCGCTCAGTGGAGAAACATGTGTTATCAGAATCAGCCGGAGCATCAGGTAACGTGGGTGCATCTTCTAGTCAGTCCATAAGTGTTTGAACAATTCAGATGCTTACTAGCTATAATTCCTTTTTGTTTCAGCAATTCGCACAATTATTACAAGCTCCTCAGGAGGAGGCCCAGGTGATAATAAATGGTCGATTTCCAGTTCCTCGACTAGTTGTCTGTGACCAACATGGCTCCCAGGTGTGTATGTTACTCCCTCCATAAAGAAATATAAGAGTGTTTAGATCACTATTGCTCTTATATTTGCTTACCGAGGGAGTACTGTATTATTATTTGTTCTCTCGTAGATTAGGGCATGTTCAGTTTTATGTTTGCTTAGAAAGAATCTAAGTATATAGTGTAATAATAATAGTTAACATATATCATGTACCATTGCATGCAGGCAAGGTTCTTGTTAGCAAAACTGAATCCATCGGCCACATATAATTCAGCACATGATGTTCCACCAGGTTCTGACATCATCTTCACCGATGATGTCAGCTTCCAGGTCTTCTGTGAGCATCTACAAAGGCTGGCTGTTCAGTCGTAAGGAAATGCATGCAGAGTTGTACTCCCAAATTGATTGTTACTAGCTATTCGACGTTTGTTTACCTATCTGGCTCGCTCATAGTTTTGACTGTCTTTTTGGCCATGTGTCTTTTCATCATGAATTCTACTTCCTTCTGGAAATAAACTAAAAAAATTCATTTGTAAGGTGTCCACAAGTCTTATCACCCGTCCTTTATTATAGTTATATATATAATACTCCCTCTGTTTCGTGTTATGCCGTTTTAGCCTTTTCTGACCAGCTCCAAAAACCAGCAAAATGACATGTTTATCCTGTTCCAAAATACAAAGCAAAACACAGCGAAATTTGAATCGTTGGTCGCCGCCGGGGCTTTGAGGCATGGCGGGCGGGTTTCCAGTAGATCGCCGCTGCCGCCTGCAGCAGATCACCTCCCCAAGCATCTTGTCGCCTAAGGCCTGCAGCTGCTCGCCTCAAGCAGCCCCCTCCCAAC
>NW_024116360.1:0-7068 GCF_003073215.2 Triticum urartu | reverse complement strand
CTACCATTTTTTTAGAGTAGGCAATTCACTTTCAAAGAGCAAGCAAGGTAATGTATCTTTTTGGGCAAGTGCCATACATATATTTTCAAGTATGTCCAAGTAGTTATCAGACTTATTCGAACCTTCTCTCGTTTGCCATGCACACAACTGGATAATGTTCACATGAAGGATTTGTTTTGTTGTTGTACTTAATAGTAGCTTCCGTAGTACATTTTTAGCTCTTTTTTCTGTCTGAGCAATTTACATGTTGAAAAGTAGCAAATTTACACAACAACACAAGCAACTTATGTTCTGAAAACTAGCAAGTTGCATACTAGTTCTTCATTTTTTGTTGATTACAGTATCAACTAATAGTAGGCAACAGGGGAAGTGGCATAATGGTTGCAGGAATTTTCAGACTATTAGTAGTACTATTTTTCTTCATTTTTTTCAGGTCTTTTTTGATATGGGAGTGCCAGAATTGTTGTCACTCATAGTTTTTTTTAATCTTCTTTGGCTATAAAACCATCAGCTCAAGACGGAGTTTTCCCGTTGTGCCGATGATAGCTTGTTTGGCAGTATGGACCACATCACCAAATTTGTTGCCGCAAGATTGCCCGAGTCATATGACAAATCAGTAAGTTTATCTAGCACTTGTTTTTTCCTGTCACCGTTGTTCCCCTTTTTATCGCCATTTGTACATTCAACCATTTTTTGAGAATCTTCAATAGAAGATATGCACTTATCATGTTCTCTACAATCCACTTTTATGTTTTACAGAAGCAAAAGAAGCTTACAGGATTGGTGCACGATATGTGTTCTGTAATTTCACATGCAGTTGGGAAGCTCGTGACTGGGGTTGGGAAGATAGATGATGATGAATGAGGGACAAAGGAGGCAGATCCTACTACTGTAGAGACAAGCAGGCGGCAGTCTAACAGAAGGGGCAAGCGAGTACCAGCCAGAAGAGACAGCTTACCAAGTGAGGAGGAGTCGTTTAATTCTGACAGCGATGACAGCGAGGCAGCCGACAGTGAAAGTGAGGGAGATGGCAGGGATGAAGGTAGTGATGAAAGCGACACCGATGGCAGTTCAGACAGCGATGACGGTCATGATCGATCAAGTGGAGTTCAGGGAAAATCAAGTAGCCAGGGAGCACGACAAACGGTTGATCACCACAAGGGGGCAAGTGCTGAGATGGGAGGTAAAGACGGAACTGAGGGGAACGAGGACAATGATGATGATGAAGAAGAAGAGGATGACGAAAAAGAAGATGACGAAGGAAAGGAGGACGATGACGATGAAGAAGGCGATGGGGATGACAAAGACAAGGAAGATGATGGGCAGGGGAAGCAGGATGAAGATGATGAGGATGACAGCGGAGGTGGCAACGATGGTTCAGGCAGCAATGGTGGCTCCGATCTGGACGGGGATCCCGCAGCTGAAAATGCAAGCGGCGATGATGATGAACAATGCACGCTGCAATTTCTGATTGAAAAGAAGAGGGACAGAAAGGCAAAAGGATTGGATGAGGCAGATAGGATATCTATCAGAGACCTTGTGATGACAGAATTCAAAACTGTTGTTTCCCCAAAACCACGCTTCCCTGTTTTTGAAGTGAAAATAATGTTGGATATTGATGACATATCCATGGCAACCGAAGCGAGGAGGATGTTCAAAGAGTTGTTGAGGGGGAAGATTTGGATATGGTCTTCACATTCAACCCCAAGCAAATATGCCCAAAGGCGACTTGGCAGAAAATAATGAGAGAACTTGGCGCTCTAAATGAAGCTACAGAACAGAAGACTGCTTGTCGAAACCAACTACCACAACTCCCGCCATCAAAGAAGATGAAGAAAACTGTTAGTTTCGTATTGGAGCCATCTGTGATGAATGAAACAATAATTCATCCGCAGGCATATCGTGCCGAAAATCCCGGTTACGGCCAAGGGGGAAAGTCAAGGCAGTCAGCCATGAAAAAATCTGGTCCTCCCCAGCAGCAACAACAGGAAATTTCTGAAACAAAAGAGGCAATCCATGGGAATGCCAAAACACAGGTGGTAAAGAGTACACCATCAAGCTCAGCAGCACCCCCGTGCAGCAAAGTTGGAGATGAGGCAGTACCTACAGGAGTAGATTCGAATCAGTCGGGTAATTTTCATTCTCAATGTCAAGCAAGTGGATCACATATTCTGGCAACTCAGTCTAAGGAGGAAACAAGACCAGCTATTTTTTAGGCAAGTTCTACAGAGGAAACACTGGACCCCACAAAAGTAAGGCCAGTTCAACTCAAGAAGGGACCAACAGTGCTAGTAAGCACAGGAAACCACAGCGGAACACAACCACTAGGTGACTTAAATGGTCAAGTGCCTCCCCCATCCCGGGGAAATGTGATGCAGTCAGCCAATGGTATCCAGAGGGCCAAGGTGCAAGACTTCAACGCATCACCCGAGGCTGTAGCATTAAATCATGCAAGACACAAAAAGGAGAAAGAGAACATCCCTCCGGTGTCATGTACGGAGATCAATAGGATACAAGACCTGCCTGAAGCTGCAACCATGGAAAAAAGTTCGGAACAAAAGTTGCTAAGAGCCCTAGAGAAATTGCCTGTCTGCTCAACTATACCTGCCCAACCTGAGGCCACAAGTGTTCCAGAAGCAGTAGAAGCAACTGGCCAGGGGAACACTTCCCATTTCTCTGATGTGGAGGAGAGGTACCATGAATTCATGCGTGTTAGTGGGAAGACAACCAATGCACTAGAAATCAATGTTCTAGATGTGAGTGAGCTGTTTGCAAGGTGTGTTGATCCAAACAGTAAGAATGCCCAATCCAACTCCACAAATCACAGCTCAGCGAATAAAGATAAACAACATTTTGAGCAAAGGGACACCGAAAGATCAAATGATTTTTTTCAGAGAGTACTGCCCAGCACCAAGTTTCGATCTACGCATAGATGATTTGCACACAAGATCTGCAGATAACACAACATATCAACATGTTGGGTCAAGCACATTTACAGAGCATGAGTTCAAGGAACTCCCAGTACATAACCAGCCAATCATCGATATAACCGACGATGATTATCTGTTGGACGGTGAAGGCATAGATGAACTGTGTGTTCAAGCAAAAGGAAATGCGTACCAAACACCTGAAAAAAGTTCCAACCAAGGAGAAGTAGGGTCAGGCAGCAAGGTTTACAGCAGTAGTAGTTCAGGAGAGATGCATCCACATCAATTCGAGAGAAGGATTATCAAGCCACCTCCTTGCAAGAGGTCACCTTTCATTGACTATAATGAGAAAAAAGTGTACATGTCCAAACCCGAAGCAAATAGATTGTATGCATCAGTTATTTTGCATGGAAGAATTAATGAAGAAGAATCACCAGATGTGGATACCAGGTATGACAGTATATCACTGCATTTGTTTTTGTCAGCCATTGCACAATGCACTTTCCCCCAGGCAAGGTCTGTCATGATATCCAGGCAATTCAAACTGTGTTTACAAGCGATCCATTTATAGAATCAGGCAACTTGGCTTAGTGTGAAATTCTTATTTTTTGAAGTAGTTTCTCCTTTGATATGCCCATGCCCCCATGTGTTGAAATGGTGGTAGGCATTTCATGGAAGTATTTTGTGAGCTGAATGCCTCTTTTTTTTCATGCAGCGTAAGGGTAATTGAATATGGCAAATACTTTGTCATGGTCAGGGAGCTCGCAAACTCAATGAAGAAGGAAGGTTTTGTCTTGAGCCATGTAATGGAAGTTGGTATACAAAATATAATGATGAACTTGCCACCAGACTCAAAGAAGCTCGTGATGCCCGTCAGGTTCTCGGTAAGAAAACGCGAAGCAACTAATAGTGTAGTTTTGCGTTTCTTTCTTTTTCTTTTTTTCATAAAATGTCATGTTCATGTCTGTATTTTTTTACATCAGGTTCAGATGCAAAACATGGAATTGAACGGCAAGGAGCTCATTTCCCGGTTCAAGAAGTCGAATCGCTTGGACCGTAAAGACATGGTAAGTTAATGGTTTCTTTACTTTTTACCAATGCATTTTTTATATATGACTTTTTATGCTAAAACTTTTGCTCACACAAATGTAAATATTTCTTAGGGGGGGGGGGGTGGTGGGCAAGTTGACTACACTCATGAAATTGCTTTTCTGTGGCAAGTTGCTTACATTTTTTGCACAACTTGCCTGTGCATTTTTGGCTGGTTGCTTACATAAGTACATAAGTTGCCTATGCATTTTTTGGCTGGTTGCTTACATAAGTAGATAACCTACCTATGCATCTTCTGTTTTTGGAAAATTACTCACACTAGTACAAAACTGGCATGTGCATTTTTTCTTCTTCAGCCCATTTCTTAATTGCTTCTATGTGGCATGTTGCTTACATTTTTTTCACAAACTTGCCTGTGCATTTTTGGTTGGTTGCTTATATAAGTAGATAACTTGCCTATGCATGTTCTGTTTTTGGCAAATTACTCACACTAGCACAAAACCGGCATGTGCATTTTTGCTTCTTCAGTCCATTTTCTTAATTTGTGAGAGCACACAGAAAAAATTGCTTACATCCCGTTTCTAGTATTGTATTTTTTTACTAACTCCATTTTTGTTTTTTCTAACAGATTATGTTCCCAGTGTTAGAGAACATCGACAAGACAAAACCTAAAATAGGCAATCATTACTGGATTTTTAACGTGAACATAAGGGATCGACGTTTTGAAACTCTTGATTCTTGGAGGACGCTCAAAAACAAGTCTTTAGATGTTTGCGCAAGAAAAATGGTTGCAAGTTTTCGGTCTCTATGGGAAGAGCATTACGCCAGTTCCCGCGTCTCGCTGGATGAGTTTGGGCTTACCAACATCGGCGTTCCAAAACAAAATAATGAGTAAGCATCCACTTCTTTTCACATATTAACTATGGTTTTGTTCAATTTTTTACAAGCGACACAATAGTACATAGAGTAAGCATCCAGTTCTTTTTTCAATTTTTGTTTAGGTTCAACTGTGATGTTTTTGCTCTGACGATAGCAAACGGTTGGGAGGCAAGGGCTGTTCCAAAATTCACAGCTGAGGATATTCCAAGCATCAGGAAACAATTGACTAACACGTGGGTTGAGAACGCCAACAACAAGGCTCCATGGAAAACCATACTCAAGTTAGCATAGGTCAGTTTTTCCCCCCTCACGCGTGCTACATCCATGTAAATGCATGTGTTGTTTCTTTTGCTCTTTTGTGAACTTTTGGACTGCCGGGGGAGGAGTTGCCTGTATAACAACTTGGACCAGCCAACTCTATTGCATAAACAGGCAATTTAAGCTTTAATTTGAGGCAAGTTATTCAGAAGAACCCATAAAAGATGAATGAAAGACAAATAGTATGATCATTACATAACCAGGGAATTGTTGCATTTTATAGCATTGCAGAATCTTATGTATGTAAATTTTCGACTATTATGGGGAGGGCAAGGGTGTTTGCGGGGCAATTCAGAGCACACAACAGGCAACTCAAAACTTATAACCAGGCAACTCAAAACTCTAGTGTGAGGCAAGTCAGCCACAAGAAACCGTAAACCATAAATAATAGTTTAGGATGTTCAAACATACAGACCCACAAATAGTTTAACTCGTCAATGCCATTTGACACATCTTTTCAGCCATCTGGTCACTGTGTGACCATTACACCAATCTGGTCGGGCAGCTTGCACCATTGCAGTTAAAAGAACCACAATAGCTGCACTTGTTCTTTCTCTTCGGATGCAGCTCAAGTGCTGATTGAATTCTTTTTGACTTGCCCTCCCTTTTGTTGTTGATTTTGGAGGGTCTCTAGGAATTGCATGGCCAAGTGTGGTAGCAGGTCTTCCAAACTGTGGTTCAACCATCGTAGTACCTTGTGCGGCCGCAACAGCTGCATGTAGAGATGCCATACTGAGCGGCTGGTGCGCATATCCACCAGGAGCTTGCGCAATAGGAGATGAAATTGCATTGACATTTTCTTCTTGTGTTGTTGAAGACCCTGGATGCTTCCCAATCCAGCCATCCAGTGTTGCTGCTGACGCAGGCAATGGTGCCAGTCCAGGACCAGCCACATAGGTTGTGTTTGCTGCGTTAGTTCCCCGCGGTGGTTGTATAGCCCCCATAGTTTGTGGTGCAGGCCAAATTGCTGGTCTAGGACCCATAGGAGGTGCGCAGGCCCTCTTGCTAGTGCCGTATCCATCAAAAGTTATGGCGCAGCTCCTCTTAGCGCTTGGACATGCCTTGTCATTGTTGAGCCCCTTGAAAGGTGCGGCGCTGCTCCACTGTTCAGTGGCACATATCCTGACAGTTGCTGTACAGACCAGCAGCCTTGTGTGGGAGGGCTCATGGGTAGTGGTACAACCCCTTTTTGCATTGCTGCAGCTCTGAATGCTGTTTGTTGGTGTCCATCCTCACTCATAGAGTTGCCAGTTAGGTTTGGTGCATTTTTTCTCCGCGTTGCAGAAGTAGGTCGCTACTGCCTAGGTCCAGAAGAGGTTTGTGCAGGTTCATCAGGACGCACTGCAGGGCCACTAGTTGCCTGAGTGTTTCTCGGTGGTGGCGCAGAAGTAGGTCGCTGCTGCGTAGGTCCAGAAGGGGCTTCAGGACGCACCGCAGGGCCACCAGTTGCCCGAGAGTTACTCGGTTGTAGTGCAGAACCATCAACTGATGGTGGAGGACCACCAGAGGGCCCACTTGTTGGTGCTGCCGGTTTCTTCTTCTTTGACATGTTGAGATTTTTGATTTCATGACGCGCACCATGCATATGTTTCTTTACAATATCTGTCGCAGCATCTGACGCACTAGCAACCCGGGCAAGACTACCAAAATCCATCATCAAATTTGCATGCCTGAGTTCCTTTTTCGACTGTGGTGGCATCTCATCAGGTTGCTCTTCGACAGCAGGGGGTGCGTTGGGAATTGCCATAGGTGTCCACCTTTTAAGTATGTACTGCGCTGGGATTTCATCAACACCAAGTTGGTTGAAAACTTTCAAGATATGGTAGCAAAGCATGCCGTCCCTCTCAATCTTGCAGCAGTCACATCTGTAGTCTCCAGCACTAGCTTCCACCGT
>NW_024116359.1:0-5814 GCF_003073215.2 Triticum urartu | reverse complement strand
GGCGACACACGCAGACGCAGGTACCCAGCCGTTTCCTCCTCAAATCAAACCCCCCCGCCGCATCCCTCAATTCTCCTCCGATTATCGTCGTCATTTGACTAGATCTTCGCTGGTACCCCCGCCCCTCCATCCCCTCCCGTCGCCCTGATCCGCGGTGTTCTGACGGGATTTGTTGCGCTGAATTCTCGGGTTAAATCTGCTGTTTCGTACGGAATTGTTACCGTGCGTAGTGAATGGTGTTGTTATAGGATCGTTGTGATCTACCCGCGACTGGTTTGATAGGATTTGCCGCACGTCGGATCCCGTCAAAGCCTGGGTTTGGTGTGTGTTTTGCATGCGTGAATTTCGTTACTTCGTTTTCCCCCCTCGTGTGGATATATTACGGCAGATTAGATCCGATGCTTTGCAGTATTGCAGGGGTTGTATTTCGCTCGGATATGCGGGGCACGGTGGTATGCAAAATTGGCCTTGTTATTTGTGCCAGTGTGCAGTATACAATTCAAAATCAAACCTGTTTTCGGTATTTGGGGCCTATCTGAAAGAATTACAGCTGCTTTTGTTTTTTTTGCTTAATAGTGCTTTCCTTGTGGAATTTTGTCAGGCAACATGTGTATTTGTGCGTGGATCATAGATTACTCATTGTAGAATTGTGTATTTGTACATATCCATATCAGTATTGAGAAAAAATTGATTTGGGGCGAGCAGTTAGCTGACTGTTGTTTTTCTCTTTGATCCTGCAGATTTGGCATTCAGAAAAAATTGAAATTGTGAACTGTGAAGATGACGGCACCAGCGGAGCTTTCCCGTGAGGAGAATGTGTACATGGCTAAGCTCGCCGAGCAGGCTGAGAGGTACGAGGAGATGGTTGAGTTCATGGAGAAGGTGGCCAAGACCGTCGACTCCGAGGAACTCACTGTGGAGGAGCGCAACCTGCTCTCTGTTGCATACAAGAATGTGATTGGAGCCCGCCGTGCCTCATGGCGCATCATCTCCTCCATTGAGCAGAAGGAGGAGAGCCGTGGCAACGAGGACCGGGTCACGCTCATCAAGGAGTACCGTGGCAAGATCGAGACTGAGCTTAGCAAGATCTGTGATGGCATCCTCAAGCTGCTCGAAACCCACCTTGTCCCGTCTTCCACTGCCCCTGAGTCCAAGGTCTTCTATCTTAAGATGAAGGGTGACTACTACAGGTATGATGGCCCGTAGGGATTCTTCATTAATTATGGGATTGTAATTTTTCATTTAGCTGAAGCAACTGTGATAAATAGGTATCTTGCCGAATTCAAGAGTGGGCCTGAGAGGAAGGATGCTGCTGAGAATACCATGGTGGCATACAAGGCTGCTCAGGTTGATCACTTGTTTTCATATTTAACAATGTCAATTTATTGGCGAAGAATCATTCTTCTGAATTTGTTAAATGTTTCTTTGGGATTATATAATATGTTCTACTTCTCTTGTTTAAAAAGGTTTGGTTTGCTGTATAATCTTTCAGGATATTGCTTTGGCTGAGCTGGCTCCAACTCATCCGATTAGGCTTGGGCTGGCACTGAACTTCTCGGTGTTCTATTATGAGATCCTCAACTCGCCTGATCGTGCTTGCAATCTCGCAAAGCAGGTTAGTTTTTCTGAGTCAGTTAGATGTTCTGTTTTTGCCTGTGCATGGTAGTTTTTCTGAGTCAGTTGGAATGTTGGATGTTCTTTTTTTGCTTGTGACGTGCTAGATACACTATACATGTAATTAAATTATTTTTCTCTGAATGATGCTTTCATGTTTGATAAGGTGAACTGGTAAAATTAATTACAAATAATGCGGCTCGTAATACATGCAGATTTATGAAAAATAGACCAGCAGCAATTTGGCTAATATTTGATCCAAATCACATTGTTTTTGTCATATTTACACTGCCACCTTCATTGTGCTGTTTGTTTTGACCACACAATAATATAGCAATTTTTAAGCATGCAAAAGGGATACCAATGAGAAATTTGAGGGTCGGTTCACCATTGTGTAAGTACCACACCTTATTTAAATATATAAAACTTCACAACTGGAGAAATAATGCAATCTATTTTTCATCTACTGGACTAGTAAATTTGATATCCCCTTGTATATTTTAGCGGCCAGTTTTTGCTTGTGATCATGGACAGAGCACACGGCAATTCATATTAGTTTGCTTGTGGTCATTTGACTTTAGAGCCAATGGAACTTTTCCATAATCTTTAGCTGTGGTCTTGGAGACAACAAAATCCTTGCATTGCTTGTCAACTGTGGTTGTTGAGTGTGACCACTGCCCACAAAAAGAAACATGTGGTCACTGGTGCACCTAATCTTGTATGATTATATTATCATTAAGTATCTCTCCCTCGTATTATTGGTTGAACGCCAGTGTTTGTTGTACTAGCTGTTGTGACTCATGAACGCGAGCTTGTACTTGACCTGTTCTCAGTGCCTTTATATTTGGTATAGAAGTGTCTTCTAGAGAATAATGGATAAAATAATCTTCCATAGGTGTAGCAGAACTTGGCCAACAGTTCGTCATGAAGTGCCAGTTTCCTTAATAGTTAGATTCTTTGAT
Organism: Triticum urartu; assembly: GCF_003073215.2. Lineage (NCBI taxonomy): Eukaryota > Viridiplantae > Streptophyta > Magnoliopsida > Poales > Poaceae > Triticum > Triticum urartu. The sequence continues at coordinate 3,238 of NW_024116359.1, read as the reverse complement.
GCAAAATGGAGTATTTTTTATTACATTTTTATATGTAACTTTTCATCGTTAATTTCATTTCAGTTATTTATTCTTCTGGCCCATTTTGACTTTCATCTCCAATTGTATTTCAATTATTTATTTATAAGCTTTGGATCTTCCTTTAGACATTCTTTGCAACTTGGCATCATGATGACGTTCCATTCATTCTGCAGGCATTCGATGAGGCCATTTCGGAGCTGGACACCCTGAGCGAAGAATCCTACAAGGACAGCACCTTGATCATGCAACTCCTTCGTGATAACTTGACCCTCTGGACTTCTGACATCACGGTATCGTCGATTTCGCAAGCACATCTTTTATCTTGTCGTGTTCCTCAAAACCATCATCCTCCTTGAACAATCGTAACCGACTTCCTTGGCTTTTTATCAGGAGGACACCGCGGAGGAGGAGATCAGGGAGGCTCCAAAGAACGACTCGAGCGAGGGGCAGTAAAGCCGGCTTTGCGACGCCCCGCAAGCTCCTAGCTAGTGTTTGCTACTGTCAATGACATTGCAATGTGGTCTGGATATGTCGTAGCCGTGTTATGGTTGTTGTCGCAAGATTTGGGGCTCCCCGTATGTGATGTTGCCGGGGAAGGTTGCTGTGGCCGCTTGTAGCGTAGCAGGCGGTGGCTGCCTCCTGGTCTGGCTCGGGAGGGAGCCCCATAGACTGGTGGTGGTGGTGGCCGTTCGTACTTTCGTTCTGCCTTATCGTGAGTGGTCCCGCGTCAGTGTCTTGCCTGTTCTGTTTCGGTTCTTTTGGTGATTTTCCGTGGGGATTTCTCTCATTTGTGGATTGGCCGGATTGTTTGCTCCGGATAAGATTGAAGCGCTGACGAAATGGGTTTTAATTATTCGATAGACGCAGCCCATTCCTGTACCTAAAATCCTGAAACAGACGTCCTAGCCCACATCCTTCTAGCGGCTATAGCGGTGCCTCTGGCGGCGCGATCCGGGCGCAGTTCGGCGGAATGATTTTCTGTAGGGATTTGCGCGGGTGTTGGCATGTTGGGTGATCTGTGCGTCACGCAAGAATCGTGCGATGCATGTGGCGGAGGCTCGGAGCCTGATTGCCCGGCGAATCAGCAGCAGATCGATGCAGCTCAGCCGTGATTTTCTCTTCTGATCATTATTCTATTTTAGGATTGAGGAAGATTCTGATCTTTATTCTTTTTGAGGATTGAGGATATCTTCTGATCGTTTCTATAACAGGGGAATCAATCAAACAAACGAATACAACGTGAAAACTCGTAGCTCTCCTTGCTAAACATGAAAACTCTCCTTTTCGATGAAAAAAAACGAAGGGAGTAAGAGCAACTCCAATGGGGTGATCCATTTCGTCCGTGGCCGTCCGTTTGGGTCGGCCCAGACAAAAAGCCGGCCTAACGCACCGACCCAAACGGACGCGCGTTCGCTTTTCGTCCGTCTGCCGACCCATTTCCGGCCCATTTTTGAACCTGATTTGCGTTGGCGCGGACACAAGACAGACGCGCGCGCTCGCCCTCTTTTCTCACCGGGCCCGCTGGTCGGTGGCACATTGGATTCACACCCTCGCCCGTCTGCTACGTCGCCGACGCCGCCGGCCATTTTTTCAGATAAAAATGGATACATAGATAGTTCTAGCTACATAGATAAAAGAAAAGACCACTACTCGTTGCTTTCTGACTCCGGCTCGGTAATGTTCTCCTCCGACGTTTGAATGTAGGCGTCAGCATACGCCTCGTCTTCAAAGTCCCAACCCGCCGTTTCTCGTCGCTCCAGTTTCAATTGAGTTGCCTGCTTCCGCGAACGCTTGTCCTCCCGATAGGCGGCTCGCTCCCTCCTCCTCGCGTCCCTCTCCAACCTCCTTTGCTTGTAGACTGGCGCTCGTCGACGATGTCCTGCGGGAAGCCTCCACGCCACACCACCAAGGCTTCCACGTCCTTCTCCGCAACGGCGATGTTGGGGAACGTAGTAATTTCAAAAAAATTCCTATGCACACGCAAGATCATGGTGATGCATATTAACGAGATGGGAGAGTGTGTCCACGTATCCTCGTAGACCGAAAGCGGAAGTGTTAGCACAACGCGGTTGATGTAGTCGTACGTCTTCAAGATCCGAACGATCAAGCACCGAACACACGGCACCTCCGAGTTATGCACACGTTCAACTCGATGACGTCCCTCGAACTCCGATCCAGCCGAGCTTTGAGGGAGAGTTCCGTCAGCATAGCGGCGTGGTGACGATGATGATGTTCTATCGACGCAGGGTTTCGCCTAAGCACCGCTACGATATGACGGAGGTGGATTATGGTGGAGGGGGCACCGCACACGGCTAAGAGATCCAAGGGATCAATTGTTGTGTCTCTAAGGGGCGCCTCCCTCCCAGTATATAAAGGAGTGGAGGAGGAGGAGAGGGCCGGCCCCTATGGCACGCCCTGGAGGAGTCCTACTCCCACCAGGAGTAGGATTCCTCCCCTTTCCAAGTAGTAGGAGTAGGGGACAAGGAAGGGAAGAGGGAAGAGAAGGAAGGAGGGGGCACCGCCCCTCCCCCTAGTCCAATTCGGACTAGTCATTGGGGGGGGCGCAGCCTGCCTCTCTCTCTCCCCTAAAGCCCAATAAGGCCCATATACTTCTTCCTTCGTATTCCCGTAACTCCCCGGTACTCCAAAAAATACCCGAATCACTCGGAACCTTTCCGATGTCCGAATTGTTGGGGGAACGTAGTAATTTCAAAAAAATTCCTACGCACACGCAAGATCATGGTGAAGCATAGCAACGAGAGGGGAGAGTGTGATCTACGTACCCTTGTAGACCGACAGCGGAAGCGTTATGACAACGCGGTTGATGTAGTCGTACGTCTTCACGGCCCGACCGATCAAGCACCGAAACTACGACACCTCCGAGTTCTAGCACAAGTTCAGCTCGATGACGATCCCTGGACTCCGATCCAGCAAAATGTCGGGGAAGAGTTCCGTCAGCACGACGGCGTGGTGACGATCTTGATGTTCTACTGTCGCAGGGCTTCGCCTAAGCACCACTACAATATTATCGAGGACTGTGGTGGAAGGGGGCACCGCACACGGCTAAGAGAATGATCTTAGAGATCAACTTGTGTGTCTAGGGGTGCCTCTGCCCCCGTATATAAAGGAGCCTAGGGGGTGCGGCCGGCCCTAAGAGGAGGCGCGCAGGAGGAGTCCTACTCCTACCGGGAGTAGGACTCCCCTCCCTTTCCCTAGT
>NW_024116358.1:0-13474 GCF_003073215.2 Triticum urartu | reverse complement strand
GTCACACTGCTCCGGGTGTTTGGAGCGTAGACTGTTCTTGTGTTCATCGACATACGGGGTCACCAAGGTAGAGTTCTGTAGAACTGTGTAGTGTTCTTGAGACCAAGAATGCCCATCCCTGCATATTATTGAGACCGCTCCTAGCGTACCTTTTCCAGTCAGTCTCCCATCATACCGCGATTTAGGGAGACCTATCTTCTTAAAGCCAGGAATGAAGTCAGCACAAAACCCAATGACATCCTCTGTTTGATGGCTCATGGAGATGCTTCCTTCTGGCCTAGCACGGTTACGGACATATTTCTTTAGGACTCCCATGAACCTCTCAAATGGGAACATATTGTGTAGAAATACGAGGCCCAGAATGACAATCTCGTCGACTAGATGAACTGGGAGGTGCGTCATGATATTGAAGAAGGATGGTGGGAACACCAGCTCGAAACTGACAAGACATTGCGCCACATCACTCCTTAGCCTTGGTATGATTTCTGGATTGATCACCTTCTGAAAGATTGCATTGAGGAATGCACATAGCTTCATATTGGCTAATCAGACGTTTTCCGGTAGAAGCCCCCTCAATGCAACCGGAAGCAGTTGTGTCATAATCACGTGGCAGTCATGAGACTTTAGGTTCTGGAACTTTTTCTCTGGAATATTTATTATTCCCTTTATATTCGACGAGAAGCCAGTCGGGACCTTCATACTGAGCATGCATTCAAAAAAGATTTCCTTCTCTTCTTTGGTAAGAGCGTAGCTGGCAGGACCTTCATACTGCTTTGGAGGTAATGCCGTCTTTTTCGTGCAAACGTTGCAGGTCCTCCCGTGCCTCAGGTGTATCTTTTGTCTTCTCATACACGCCCAAGAAGCCTAACAGGTTCACGCAAGCAAAGGTTCTTCGTCACATGCATCATGTCGATTGAAGAGCGGGCCTCTAGGTCTTTCCAGTAGGGTAGGTCCCAAAATATAGATTTCTTCTTCCACATGGGTGCGCGTCCCTCAGCGTCATTCGGAACAGCTAGTCCGCTGGGACCCTTTCCAAATATTACGTGTAAATGAGAGACCATAGCAAGTACGTGATCACCGGAACGCATGGCAGGCTTCTTCCAGTGATCTGCCTCACCTTTGAAATGCTTGCCTTTCTTTCGACATTGATGGTTGGTTGGGAGAAATCGACGATGGCCCAGGTACACATTCTTCCTGCATCTGTCCAGGTATATACTTTCGGTGTCAGCTAAACAGTGCATGCATGTGTGGCATCCCTTGTTTGTCTGTCCTGAAAGGTTACTGAGAGCGGGCCAATCATTGATGGTCACGAACAGCAACGCCTTTAGGTCAAATTATCCCTCCATGTGCTCATCCCACGCACGTACACCTGTTCCATTCCACAGCTGTAAGAGTTCTTCAACTAATGGCCTTAGGTACACATCAATGTCGTTGCCAAGTTGCTTAGGGCCTTGGATGAGAATTGGCATCATAATGAACTTCCGCTTCATGCACATCCAAGGAGGAAGGTTATACATACATAGAGTCACGGGCCAGGTGCTGTGATTGCTGCTCTGCTCCCCGAAAGGATTAATGCCATCCGCGCTTAAAGCTAACCATATGTTCCTTGGGTAACTTGCAAACTCAGCTTAGAACTTTCTCTCGATTTTTCTCCACTGCGAACCGTCAGCGGGTGCTCTCAACTTCCCATCTTTCTTACGGTCCTCACTGTGCCATCACATCAACTTGGCATGCTCTTTGTTTCTGAACAGTCGTTTCAACTGTGGTATTATAGGAGCATACCACATCACCTTCGTAGGAACCCTCTTCCTGCAGGGCTCGCCCTCAACATCACCAGGGTCATCTCGTCTGATCTTATACCGCAATGCACCGCATACCGGGCATTCGTTCAAATCCTTGTACGCACCGCGGTAGAGGATGCAGTCATTAGGGCATGCATGTATCTTCTCCACCTCCAATCCTAGAGGGCATACGACCTTCTTTGTTGTGTACGTACTCTCGGGCAATTCGTTATCCTTTGGAAGCTTCTTCTTCAATATTTTCAGTAGCTTCTCAAATCCTTTGTCAGGCACAACATTCTCTGCCTTCCACTGCAGCAATTCCAGTACGGTACCGAGATTTGTGTTGCCATCTTCGCAATTGGGGTACAACCATTTTTTGTGATCCTCTAACATGCGATCAAACTTCAGCTTCTCCTCTTCACTTTCGCACTTTTTCCTTGCATCAACAATGACCCGACGGAGATCATCATCAGGCACATCGTCTGGTTCTTCTGGATCTTCAGCTTCCTCTTGATCTTCAGCTTCCCCCGTTGCAGCATCACCGTATTCAGGGGGCACATGGTTGTCATCGTCCTCCTCTTCTTCGCTGTCTTTCATCATAACCCCTATTTCTCCGTGCTTCGTCCAAACATTATAGTGTGGCATGAAACCCTTATAAAGCAGGTGGGTGTGAAGGATTTTCTTGTCAGAATAAGACCTCGTATTCCCACAATTAGGGATGGACAACACATAAAACCATTCTGCTTGTTTGCCTCAGCCACTTCGAGAAAATTATGCACGCCCTTAATGTACTCAGAGGTGTGTCTGTCACCGTACATCCATTGCCGGTTCATCTGCGTGCATTATATATAATTATGTGTGTCAAAGGTAAGAAAATTAGACGAGTATGTATCTAAAGTAAGATTATTTTTTCTTTCAGAAAGAAGATAAGAACAAGAGGCTCACCACGGTGGTGCCGGCGACGAGATCGGCGCGGGCGATCGACGGCGGTGAAGACGAGGACGGGGCGTGACGGACCGCTAAACCTAGACAAATCTCGGAAAAAATGGAGCTCGGAGGTTGAGCTTCGAGAGGAGAAAGCTTAACTAATGTGGCTCGGACATTTCATCGAACACCTCATGTGCATAGGAGGTGAGCTAGAGCACCCAATGCCCTCCTCCTCGCCGGCCAGCAAAAAACAGAGCACTGTGGAGTGCTCTGCTCACCGGCGATTGGGTTAATATAGGCAACTCATTGGTCCCGGTTCGTGGCAGGAACCGGGACAAAAGGCCGGGACCAATGGTTGTGGGCCAGAAGCGAGGCCCATTAGTCGCGGTTCTTGCCAAGAAACGGGACAAATGGACCCGGACGAACCGAGACCAATGCCCACGAGGCCCCGGCCGGCCCCCTGCACTCACGAATCGGAACAAATGCTTCCATTGGTCCCGGTTCGTGGTAGAACCGGGACTAATGGGCTGGCCAGGCCCGAACGAAAGTCCTTTTTTCTACTAGTGTGTATCTTGAAATAACCTGGTGGTCGCTTCCGTGGATGTGTGCATACCTGATTTGTTGTCACGCCTCTCACAGTAGCCTGCTGCATCTTCTCCTTTACAATGCCGAGCTCAGCCATGAACCTTGTTATAAATCCGTAGGTCGCATGAGGGGTCTAAAAGATAGCTTCATGTGATAAATCCATACAGTACTAGCACAACTTCTAGGTAACCCAAATCGCAACACCTCCTCCTCACACCTGGCCAACAGCTTGTTTGCAAGATTTTGGGCCACAAATTTTGCGTGGAAACTCACACGGAAAAAAAGAGTGGAAAAAAAAAACTCGCATGTGGGCTGTTGCTAGGTTCAGTCCAAAACCCGTTACAGCACTGAAAAAAGAGCTTGTTTGAGCCCAGCAAAATATGGGCCTTTGTGCTACACTTGCCACTTCGTCCGACGGGGACACATGCGGCCTGCACAGGGAATACTGACGAGGGTTTTTGCTCCAAAAAGAAAACACTTATGAGGGTTTCTGTACAATTTATTTTGTTCAATAATAATAGATCAATTGTTTGCTGCTGTCTTCAGTCCAACAACCATTTGTTCTAACTCACACAAAATTCCCATTCAGATGCTAGCTATTAGCAATGATTCAGTGACCAAGTTGTACTATAAATTTGTGCAGGTTTTACTGCAATGATCTGTGATCAAAATAAATTGACAATCTTGCCACTTGCCAGAGCATTGTGATGTACATAAAGGTTTGAAAATGTCAGAAAGATGTGCCTAACTCGGTAATCACATTACAGATATATCGCGGAAGAAAAGCATATGAAAATACAACCAAATTTGCTAATGGAAACAGTTCGTATTTCCAAGTGAAATTACAATTTTCCCTTTAGGTAGATAAATATATCTTCTTGTCTTGGAAACTATTTTTTGCAAAAAAGTGGAACCTGATTGGATCTTGTTTACCAAGAACTAACAAAAGAAATCAGAAGTTATCCCTTCAAAATGTCAAAGATGGTTCGGAAGAACGTTGCAAAGATTGGTCAAACTGGATCAGACTACCAACAGCAAAACACTCCTCCAACCAGATAGCTAGTAGAACTGTGAAGGATAAGGATGTATCACTCCAGTATTGGCACCCATCAAAGATCAATCCATCTATTCCCAAAGTTGTACTAAAGTTTAGACATATTTTGGGACGGAGGGAGTATTTCATAAAGAAAATCAAACATGTCGACGAGCTGTAACGAAGGGAACACTACGAAATGATGTAATCCATCTAGTTGATACAACTTACCTGCCAAAATTTGGCACCACGGCAGGAAAGAATCATACATTCACAAAGAAAATGGGAATTCAGTTGTTGGTTTCTATGATGCCTACATGGATCAGAGGTTTAGAACATCGCCTATGACCTAATTAAAAATAAATAAGCAAAGCAATCGACATAATCAAACCAGGAACAGCTCTCTACCAACTCTCCAGAGAATGAGACCGAACTAACTCCCTCTTCTGATGGCAATCATAAAACCTACAAAAAAAATCGAAACCTCACAGAACAAACCACATAATCAAATCAAGATGAACATTCATGGCCCATACTCCTCACCGGCACCCATGGCCGCAGGAGCCCTGTCATGGTCCTCACCACCGCCAGCCATCATCAAGCCGAGTAAGTTGCACAATCACTGGATGCTTCATTGAGAAATTTAAGTTCTTCAAAGCTACAACTATCGATGGCATTACTACAGTTGCTTTCCATTTTCGAAAAGTTGCCTTGCTATTCAACCACGGTCAATCTGGGAGGACAAAAGGGAATTTAAGCAAGAGTATACTCATTATTTACACTCTTGACTGTAGGATTGGACTATTCTTGTTATCAAGATCATCATCTTAAGTAGACTTCAAACACTAGCCTGCTTTGGATCGGTGAAACCTATTTTTCTAAGTGATCTGTCTTGTGATGAGCTGTGCCTTTTCAAGACACTGGCATTTGGGAGTGTAGACCCCCAGAACATCCACGGCTAGTACAATTAGTAGATGACTTTGCCAAGGTGTTACACAATGTGCCAGGCACACTTGTTGCAACAAATACACTCATGGATGTGTTGAGAATGAACCTTAATGTTCAGTTTTGATTTTGGTGTTGGATATTGGACAAGGGGCTAAGATACGTTAAAAGAAACCTCTCTGCATGTGGTGTGCACTCAAGCATGCCTATAGACCAAGACCATCCAGTCGACATAACGGACTATGCTTTGATCCACTTAGCATGATACCTTGTACAACTAATGTCTCAATCAAGAAGGAATTGCCTAGTCTAACACTTGCTGAACTTACAAGAGATCCTAGTGTTACAGATACCTCCTCATTTTGTTACGCTGTGGAAGTATATAGCCCCAGGTTTGATGTGTGAAAGCAGAGCAACTAAGATGCAGTGCTACCAGATTAATGACCACCTTGACCTCCCAAACTACCAGGACGAAGTTCCTCCAACTTCACAACAGGTTTCTTTTGCTTTGGGTAGTTCTCAAGCACGGCGATGAGATCAGCCTTGAGTGCTTCATCACTGGAACCCTTGAGCAAGACTTCCTTGAGTTCAGGTAAATGCTTCAGGCCTAACAACGACGACCCACTACAGCAATCGACCTTGAGCTGCTCAAGTTTCTTCATTGTTTTTTCTCCGAAACTAACTTTTGAGCTGGAGCTGCAAGCAATCTCGAAGATCTTTATTTTCTTGAAAGAGTCTTCCTCTAGGTCATTAGTAATGACAGACACGTCAAGCTGATTATCTTGAAGGTGATCGACACGAAGACGTAGAATACATAATCCTGGTAGCTCGCTTAGGAACTTGATGACACCCCTAGTTGGTTTCCTTCTTCCTTCTGGAGTCGCACCGTCTGAGTGCCGGGAGACATTATCTTCCATCAACTTGGCTATTTCCAAATCCATCTTTGCAAGCATAGTGAGCTGCCCACTCCAGTTTGGCAACTGGTCTCCAAGCCCATGCATTTTAAGGCTCCTCAAGCCCTCCAAAGGCAGCGGTATACCATTCAAACAACCTTGATTGTTGTCCTCAAGCCGCATCGATAGTGATTTCAGATGGACAAGAGCTGAGATTGCGCGGAAAAACTCATTACTGTTATTCTTGTTAATGCCAGACACTCCGAGTTTGTGCAAATGGGTGAGCTTCTTGAGATCTTCTAGGACGGCCTTTGTCCCTGAAGCACTGACATTGACAACACCAAGTGTGTGCAATGCCGTCAGTTTCCCAATCCCTGGAGGCATCACAACACCAACCAGGTGATGACCACCACAGCAATTGGACAGCTGGGGCACTAAATGATGTGGTGTTGTTGCTTCATTTGCTGGAGCAGTGGTTCCCGCACGGATGTACTGCAGCTTCTCTAACTTGGTGATGTTCACCGGCAGGGTGACTATGGAGGTGTGTCTAACATCAAGAGTCTGGAGCTGCCTCAGACCTCCTATTGAACTCGGCAGATGGCAGATTTCATGGCATCCTCGCAGTGAGAGGAACTTGAGGCGACACATCAACTTCACAATCTTCTTGAGGTCGCTATACTCTAATTCCGATGCACCCTCTAGATCAAGCACCCGAAGAAGCCTCATACTTTCAGAAACGAAGAATGATTTCCAGTTTCCAAACACCGTGAGTGAACGGAGGCGTGAGAAGTCAATGCTCTCGAACACAATTCTATCTCTGACCCAGCTCTCTAATATCACAAGGTGACGCCCTGTGCGTTGGGTGGTTAAGGCACAACTGCCCCTAAGTTCAAACACAAGGTTCTCTTCCATTTGGCGCGAGACAATATACTCACGAAAGAAGCCATTGACTTGGCAAAAGACCATCCTTGTGCCACCCAAACCCAACGCAGATGCCTGCTGGATTATACTCAGATTAATGAGGTCACAGAATTGTTTCTCCCCAGTCATCTCTGCAGATTCTTCATGGCTGTCCCTGGAGTAACCCTCAGCAATCCACCGCCTTACTAGTCGCCTCCGCCGAATGTGGTGGTTTCGAGGGAAAATTGGTAGATATAAGATACATGGCTTGAGAGAATCTGGGCATTTGCGGAAGTATGAATTCATCCAACCAAACAGACCCTTTAGACTGTCAAACTCTCCGTTGTTCTCGAGCTCTAGCATAAACTTATTTTTGGTAGAAAGTGTATGTTTCCATCGATCTGTATTTTTGGCGAATGAGCCGGCTATCTCAACTATAACTTTCGGAAGTCCACCACATAGTGAAGTAAGTTCTTGTAGCTCTGCAACTTCACTCTTGTTGGATACCTGTTATTCAAACAAATTTATATTCACATCAGTCAGAGTGCCAAAGTAAAATACACTGAACTTTCATATTGATTTCTGGATATAATGCATTGTACTCGGTATACCTTAATTTTGAATGCTATGATGCCATGAAGTAAAAAAGACAAAGGAGAGTAATGCCACTATTTAGGTAGCACAAGCATCCTACTGTAACCAAACTAGAAAAAAGAAATACTTCAACTTATCTACAAGACAGTTTGGAGATACCGAGGATATCAGGTGTGACCCCATGTATTACACGGGCTTCCCTGAAACAAACACATGGTGGCAGATCCGAGGAGCGGTGGGAAAATCATAGAAAAATGGGGATCATAGAAATGGAAGATATCGAGCATTTTACCAAATATAGTATCCAAAATCAATTGTTTACAGAAACAGTAACAACATTTACTACATCATTAATATGCTAGATGATACCCCACGTGTTGCTGCCGGAATCAGTTGCATTATATTTCAATGAGATTTTGTAGTATGGAACATTAATATTTGGGTTAATAACATACAAACTAAAACTGAAAATACATATTATCTATTGCATTTGATAATTCTATAAAGGGCAGCCCGGTGCACGTAGCTCCCGCTTGATTATTTGATTATTGTATAGTTGAAAAAATATTTATTAAATATAAATAGTATAATATAATGGAAAAACTTTTTCCATGCTTGTTGAGGTGGGCCTTTGATGAGATGAGTGGGATGTGTGCATGTTGAAAGAAATAGAAGTAGCGGGGATCAACTATTTAGGTATATAGATATGTACAAAGAGTTCAAATTAGTCTAATTAAAAGAAATTACAGGGTTTGTGACCAGATACTAAAAGAAAGTGTTGCACACTTTTTCCTTGAAAATCAATGACATATGGGAAAATAAAATAGGGAATGATACTGTGAATCTTGGTACACACAGTACTTTCAAGAACTATGCAGGATTTATATATTATGACTGTTTCTCAAGTGCAGATATAAATTACATATGAATTATGTGGCATGTTATATGTATCTGGAACGTCAACATGATCCATTGTTCTTTAATAAAAATACTTTTTTACTGTGCTCTGCTCCCTTAGCTTGGGACCACAACAACATCGACACCACATGGATAACACATTGCAGTGAATTCAGGGAGTCATTACTATTACAAGAGAGCTTTAAGGTTTCTAATATGTCAGATACCTAACATGACAGAAATTTAGTATTCAAAGTAGATTTATAGATTACCATTTTGTATTTTTAAAAGGAGTGCATTCCACATTAGTACAATACAAATACTATGACACAAATCAACAACTAGGAAAGATGAAAACAATTTAGCACACGTAGTGTACTGAACAAAATAATAGCACATGCGTAAAACTGGTTCGCCCAGCTACAAGTATTGTGGTACAGAGGGATTAACACGAGGAGAGGAGTCAAGTTACTTCGTACAAACATACATACAAGGAACTGGACAGAAGGAAGTAAAATGAATAGAATTAAGTTTATTTTGTGAAAATGCACCTTCTTGAAGAGTTCAAAGGCTGTGTCAGCTTCCAAACCTTTGACATTAAACACGAGCTCTCCCTTAACTCCACGGCAATGAGAGGCCATTTCTTGTTCAATTGTAACGGCGATGATAACATTCTGACGATGAGACCCTGATACCAAGTTAGCTTTTATGAGATCCCATTCTTCCGTGGACTGCAGTCCATCAATGACAACCAGGCATCTATGCTTTTTCAGAATCTCACGACACTCGGCAATGGGATTTCTGCTTCCCATCGTACACAAATCCTCAGTCTCACCGGCTTGAAGATATTCAGAACCAAGATTGGAAAGTAAGATCCGAGAGAAGTTCCATAAATTGAAAGGATGCGATACATCAACCCAACCATACTTCTGGAATAGTTTGCCTTTACAAATTCTGTCGCAGAACATGTTCTTGACAAGAGCTGATTTTCCAACGCCAGCTATTCCCCACACGGACATAACTTGGTAGCTCTTGGACCGTGCAATAATTACATTTAGACCAAGATCATTCATTTCCGACTCGCGTCCAACAAGAGGATGCCTGTTTATCCACTTCTTGGCTGCTTCCTCCTTACAGTTGCCGACTGATGCATTCTTGCTGGCGGGTGCATTATTGATTTCCCTGCCTTGATCCACATCATATCGAGATCCCTAAACATATGTAGTTACATATATTAGTTAATAAAAAATTGAGGACTTCACTAAATGTGTAAATAGTCTATTAGTGGGAGTAACTTAGCTAGTAACATGGCGTACTCCAAGAAAATTTTGCTTATGTGGCATGTAGTTAATGAAAAGTGGTAACATAATAGGTTACTGTAACATAGCGCTTTCCAAGACAAGATGAGTCTACAACTTAATAAATGAAGTCTTTTATGACACTACTATTATGTTATTTTACACTATGAAGGTAGTAACTTAGACTAGTGTCATATGCATGACACTAGTAGGCTGGTTGTAATGGGGAGTATCATATACTAGTATCATGCATATGATACTAGTGTGTGATACTACCTCCGTAATGCATAGTATCATAAGTTAGTATCTTAGATTGCCTTATTAATTGCCATGCATGACACAAACTAGCGGAGCATTTAATATGATACGGTATCATGATATGATACTACATCCTCTCTTTCCTCATTTAATTGTGTGCCACATCATCCAAAACGTCTAGTTGGCATGCATGATACTACTTATGATACTCCCACTATAACCAGCCGTATAAGTTAGAGGGTGCTTGTTTCCAGGGACTTATTGGTTTAGGGACTTAAAAAAGTCCCTATAAGTCTTAAAGTGGGCATTTGGGACTTATGAAATAAGACTCTTAAGGAGGGACTTATGGGGACTTATAGTTGTAATATGGTCTTTTTATCCATGTTAAGTCCCAGGAACCAAATAGGTAGGGACTTTTTAGGGACTTATGAACCAAAGAGGGCCTTACTCCCCACTATGACTAGCCTTAACCAGTGGGAAAAAAAACTGATGAGGTTCTGGCTAGGCTTAATTACCTTTGTAAAGAAGGCGTAAACAGAGTGCTCTGCTGATAGCTGGTTGAGATGCAGCACTTGGTATGGATGTCCAACGGACAAGCTTGCTACCTCGAACTGGTGGGTGGGCAAGATGATGCAGCTGCCATTCTTCATGTTTGGAAAGAACCTCCTGATAGCATCCCAGTCTGCCATGGAGGACACGTCCTCCAGCACAACGAGGTACCTGTTGTTCATGACAAGCTGCTCGAAATCCTTGAGGGGTTCTGCTCCTCCCGCGGCCTCCATCTTCATCAGGACTCGTACACCACCTACGGAGGTCGCATGTTCCTCGCCGGGAGAGGAGGGGGCTGCGTAGAACTGAGCCGTCAAAGACCGGAGGAACTGGTGGGGATCGAAGGGATGCATCAGCTTCATCCAGGCACGACAGACGAAGTTTTGGCAGGTCCCTCTGTCGAGAGGGGTTCTGCTCCTCCCGCGGCCTCCATCTTCATCAGGACTCGTACACCACCTACGGAGGTCGCATGTTCCTCGCCGGGAGAGGAGGGGGCTGCGTAGAACTGAGCCGTCAAAGACCGGAGGAACTGGTGGGGATCGAAGGGATGCATCAGCTTCATCCAGGCACGACAGACGAAGTTTTGGCAGGTCCCTCTGTCGATGTGGGCGTTCCAGGCGATGGATGCCATCCCAAGATCTTCCCCGCCTCCGGCGCCGGTGCCCCAGATAGAGATGACTCCGAGGTCATGGTCTTTCTTGGGGAGCAGCTGGGTGAGATCCCCTTTCTGGGTGGTTCTAAACGCCGCCTCGAAGAGCCCGTTGAACGCCGTGGCGCCACCGACGGCATCGCGGGAGGAAGCCGGGTCGTGCTTGTCGGCGGCGGCGGGCTTGGAGCCGGAGTCGCTGATGAGGCTGTAGCGCGTGTTCCTGCTGCTCACGTCCTCCACCCTGGCCTTGAGCCGGTCCAGCTCGTCGACCGCCTCGTCGAGCGGCAGCGGGGCGAGATCCAGGCAGGGCGCGAGGAGCCAGCTCACGGGGTTGAGGAGGCGGAGCCACCAGCTGCTGTTCTTGTCGAGGTGGACGACGAACTCGATGCAGTCCTCCACGTCGTAGGCCAGGTCGCGGATCTGCCGCACCCAGGTCCGCACCACCGGGTTCTCCAGGCGGTCGCTGTCGGCGTTGTTGAGGAAGGCCTGCATCATCTGGAACTCGCCGGTGATGAACACCAGGTTGCGCTGCGCGCTCTGCCGCAGCTTGGACTCCTCCTCGATCGCCGCCTGGGCCTTGGTCAGCGCCCCATCCACCACCGACTTGGCCATGCCCACCACAAGGTCCGCCATGGCTCCGCCGCCTACCTACCTACCAAGCTTACAGTCTATGTTCAAGACCACATACTACTGTACTTCACTCCTCAAGCTGCTTTCAATTATTGAATGGACAGACAACAAGCTGCTATATGAAATCTAGGTAATACACCATCATCTTTGTGTCAGATTTTCATTTTTAACTAGCTAATTGTCCGTGCGCTTGGAACGGATGCATGTAAATTCTAGTAGTTCAACACAATCATGTCTAACATACTCTTTTGAGCCACGGACTTTGTAAATCCAGTCCCGCGGACGCGCTCGGGCATGTCCACGGATACTGACGGTCACGCATCAAGTAATGCAATCCACATCCGGACATCGTAATTATCACATCTCAAATCTATACAAACTCATGCAACTACAACGATGTACACACATCGTCTGGCTACTCCATTGACATATTTGGCTATGATGGAAATCATCCACGGCTGCCCTTGCCCTTCTCGGCGCCCATACCGTCCTTCTCGCGGAAATACCGGTCGAAGACGCAGTAGGGATCGAGCTGGATCTGCTCGTCGCCGGAGCTGTCCTCGTTGTCGATGTCCTTCTTCTCCTTCGGTGGCAGGGCCGTCTATAAGGGTGGCCAAGGTGGGCGACCGCACAGGGCCACCAAAAATCTGGGGCCCATATCGCACTAATCTAATGCTAATTAATTCTGAAAAAAATCTACATCTAATTATCCGGTATGCCCCGCGTGATCTTAGTGGCCAGCGATTTCTTTCCTACTCTGCGCACGATCCCGCAGTTTGCTTGATTATCTTCTGTGCTTGCGCGGGATTTCTTTTTCATCTCAAACCAGCAGTTTTTTCGGGCGCAACACGCCCTTTTTTCCGGATCTGTTGATTGGCATGTAATTGCATGCATGAAGATTAGGTAGGAAAGGAAATTATCAGTAAGGAAAGGAGATCCCTTCATCCGTGGGGATTTTTTTACTGTAGACTTCAAGTGGAAACAATCCACTAGCAACTTAGGAAATCAACGAATAAACCAAATACATTCACTATTTTACCCTACCAAAATATATATTTAGTATTTTGAAATTTCATAAAAAGGTTAATGCACCTAAAAAATAAAATAAAGGTAGTATGATTTAAAGAAAATGGGCCCTATTTTATATTCGTTGTTTGTATCACACAAATGTGCAGACTTAAGTACTTCAGTATGATGTGATTCATGTAATTGGTTGCTTAGCAGTGCATGCAAGAGCAGATCATAGAGTGATATCATCTTCGATGACATGAATTAGTCAGCCATAGGGCAATTTTCTTTTATTTCGCACCGGGGCCCGAAATCTTGGAGACGGCCCTGTTCGGTGGCAGTCCGGCCATGACACAGACCGCCCGATTCTGCTCTCGTACAAGGGCGCGCGTGTTCCCCCGCTGCCGTTTCTTCACAATGCGGGCGCGGATGGCTTCCTCCTTTGCAGCCGCCCACGCCGTCGCATCAGCTGCCTCTGCCTCCGCCAATTTCTTCCCCCGGCAGACTGCCACTTCCCCGTGGGGCTC
>NW_024116357.1:0-13565 GCF_003073215.2 Triticum urartu | reverse complement strand
CATCCTCATCCCCATCCCAATCTCTGACTATAATACTATAGATTAGATTATATGACATGCATTAGTTGCTTACCTTTGTAGCTGGCATGCACATACACCATCGTTTTCTGATAATTAACCATAGTGATCAAGTTAAAAATTATATCATACTAATCTATTATGGTTGTGATTTTGTTATTATCCCGAAACAAAATACTGTACTGTAAATAAATCACAATTAGAGATTCTATTTTTGAGAGGTGCTATATGTTTTCTTTTCACAAACAGTCACTGGTTAGTTTTTATACATTTTCTTTCCAGTCGTCGTAATAAATGAACTAGTTTTTCATATCAAATTGTGAGATGAAAATTTTGTTTCTTTGTGACCTATTTTACATCAAACACCGCATGGAGTTTGAAGCCGATTTCAAATAAGTGGTGAATATGTCTTATTCTCATAGATACAATGAACAAGATATTATAGCCATTTGTTTTAGTGGAGAAGACCGTGTTGTACTATTTCCTTACTACTCCCCTTTTTAAATCTTTCCATATTTCCTTTGCAGCATAAGAACGTAATGGTATATTTCTTGCTCTGGAATTCTAACCACACAAATGTTTAGGTGCTTTTATATTCCTTTTACATTTTTTCAAATAGTATCTGAAGTATATGCTAATCTTCCGCAAAACAGTATAGTTCTTTAAAGAAACAATTCATGAAACAAGTTGTCCTGTGGTAGCACACATGCACCTTTTTATGTACTATGCATTTGCCATGTGATTTCTTTTGTGATGCTTATTTGCTCGTTTTTATAGTTTTATTTTATTTACCTTCTCTTACAGCAATCAAATCGGATGGAGAACATCACACAACAGGTAAACATTCTTGTATACTGATATTGAAAAATTACATCTTTGTTTGATTCAGATAGTTTTTAGCAAGAGGATGGATATACTGTGATGTTATTTCTAATTAATAATTTTTTGGCAAAATTTTATGATAAGCCTTTCTCCAGGACATAAAGAAAATGGTGGCACTTTGGGTTTTGCAGACGCCGCCTCGCGTAGGACTACGAACATGGGACGCTCGGTCGAGTTTTTCTTAACTCGTCAGGATTCTCATGCTGCAAATTTAGTAACGGGGCAAATTTTTGGGTGTCCTAATGTGTTTGCGGATTGATGAAAATTTGGCGAGGGAGATCATAAACCATCGCTCGCTGCAGCACATCAATTGTTGAATTCGTTTGAAGGAGCTGTCAATTGTTGAATTCGCTTGAAGGAGGTGTGTTTGCTCTCTGTTCCCTTGAGTCAATCACCATGATTTTACATTGAGACGATGTTTCTTCTTCAAAAGGGGATGATGAACAACATGGGAACAGGGAGGAACTTTACCCGCCTGTTATAGACTAAGCACTAAAAGCATGCTTGCATTCACTTTAGCTTGTTCATTCTGTTATAGGGCAGTGCTTTCGTTATGCGTATGATGCTTTCAGTTTATTGAAAGATTTGTTCCAAGGATAAATTCTGATCTTTTGAAACTATGTTTTTTTAGTGATAACCTTTATAAGTTGGACTGTTTATGGGCGATGGAAGTCTTGTAATAACCGTTGTTGTACATACGTTTATCATCATAAGAGAGATAATATATTCTTTTGATCCTCACAATTTTTTGCAGATGGAGCTCGTTTGGCTGAATTTGCTACTGAGTTGCCACATTTTGAGGGCCTGCAATTGAAGAATACAACACTTGAGATAACAATTGAAGAGTACTAGAGTAATAATAACTACTGCAAGAGTGATGTATTTTCTTTTTGTTGGAGATTTTCTGCATCTTTTATGGACGGTAACATTTGAGATAACAATTTGATGTGCTAACCATCAAGATCAACTTCGACATGTTTGGTCTCTAAAAGTTACTATTGACCATCATTGGTGCATCCTATAAGGGTATAGTCAGTACTATGAGTAACTTACCAGACATTGACTGTAGAAGTTGCTATCCAACTCTTGTGAAATCTAACCATGCTATTCATTTACGATACCTATACGTATGTGGTACACAATCTGAAATAGTAGAAGGGGAAAATAAAGCATTAATGTGGAGTATGTTCCAATGGAAATCTTCAGGAACACCTTGAAGGTAAGCATCATATGATCCTTCACGTCCATTCAATCTATGTATGATAGGTGCAATCGTCTTTTCAAATTCTATGTTACTGAGTTCAGATGTATGCAGGTCTGAGTGCAATTTTTCTTTAGTTCTCTGTGAGCTTAAAAATGCAACTGATGTGGCCCATGCAACTGAAATTAAAAACATGGAGAAGAATCATAAAAGATCTCGCTGAAAATGCCCTCGTTCTGCACTTCGTATGGACAGGCAGCGCCCTTTACCTTCGAAGTCTCGAAAAATGGTCTGGGTGATGCGGGTGCCTCAATGCTTGATGCCATGTTCTGTAAGAGGCCAAGGTACTATATTTTGTCCCTGATGCATAACCTGCATTGATTTTTTGTAAACTGTCCTTTTAGAGGCAATGATGAAAATGATTTTTGTGCATGAAACAACAAACCAGTTCAGTCTTTTTTATGCAGAGATCAAATTGATTTTTGTGCATAAAATTCTTCTTTGTGATACAAGGTCTTCTAATCAGTTTCTGCGCTATGCTTGAGGTACCAGAAAAGCATATGGGCATCAATTCGACAGGGTTTTGCATTATGTTTCATGCATATGTGCGCATAGACTCGATTCTTGTAGGTCCTGAATTACGTGCAACTTTATGTTATGGGTTAGATGAGTCAAGATCGATGATTTGAACTTGTTATCATTCCAAGCAGCTCAGCTCACTGAAATCTGAAATCCAAATATGAGCTCAATGAATATTGATTGCCTCTAAAAGAAATGCTTAGGTTTTGATGTTTTTATTCAGTTTTATTTAGGGTTGAGTAGTTCAAATTTATTTTTTCAGGAATTTTTGTAGGGACCGTGTGTGTGGCACTTAATATTTGTCTTTGTGTCTTGTTTGTGCACTTAATATTGGTCTAATTTTTGTTGCATAGGTTGTATTTGGGTGTCCACGCGCTACAGGGAATTACTGTGCGGAGTAGTAAGAATTGATTTAAACGTAGAGCCTAGACTCGCACTCCATGAGCATCCATGGCCGGCGAGACAGGACCCTCGACCCTCGGCCTCTGTTGAGAAGGATCGTTCCACTGTGTCCGATTTGTAGTACAGAGCAATCTCATTCCTCTGAAGTTCCTATTGGGCAAAATGGGCAAGATGTGTTTGGTCAGTGGTGCTTTGTTTTTTAGGCTATGGCTATGATAACTTGATGACACCCCTTTGTAGTACAGAGCAATCTCATGCATTTGTCCTCCATCTTCAGGAACATTTATTAGTGTACAATGGCCAAGCAATTGTTTAAAAAAATAAGAAACCTGGAATTGAATTGCTAAAACATGGAATTATTCTGCTTATTTGTAGGTTAATGTATGACTATCACGTTTCCCACCAAGTAAAATGTGCTATTTCACCACAAACACTGACGAAGTTAAGCTCAGTGCAGGCAAAATGGATAAGTCTGTAACTGGAACTCTGGATAGTTGATCCTCTGAATGGCGAAAAATTTATCAAAGTTGCTGAGGTTCAGGGGTCTGAAATTAATGTATTGATGCTTTGGGGTTCTTATCTTTTCATTCCCATGTTACAATGCTATGAGTGTAATTTGGTCTTAGTATCTATCAACTTTTCCCAGCTCAAAAAACAATATATTTTTCGCCAGGACAGAGCTCAAAATACAAAGACTGACTTTTCCTTGTCTAAATTTTACTGATATTAGCGTGTGTGTATTAGCTCTGATGTGTGTTCTAAAAAAATATGTAATATTTTCATGTTGCAGCCATTTGTGGATAGTTTAACTAAATGCCCAAAACCCACTTAGAGCTCCAAAGAGGTCTTGTTTTCTTGTACTATGGATTTAAGGTGATTCTCAAGAGGAACAAGTCGCCATGGACCGATGAGATCGAGAGACGGCTCCGCGGTTGCGTGGAGTGGTGGCTGAGAGGAGAGGCAACAACAACTCGTTGTCCGTGATGGCCCGAGCATTTGCGAGAGGGGATGGAGCGGGGGTTGCATCGTCACGGCCAGTTGCCGGAGTGGATGGAGTGGTGGCCGCACGGACGCGCTCCTGGAGGTGCCGGTATGCACCCTGATTTTGAGCCTGGGAGGTTCCTTGCTCTGCCCTATCCTCAAGGGTGTTCATCTACTTTGGTATCGTGCTCTGGAGTCAGGACGATGCACTAATGCAGGTTTGATTCTTTACTTTTTCTTTTGTTTTATTTGTATGCACATCCCTGAATTTTGTGTGTCGTGATTTAAATGTTGTCGTGTGTGCCATTGTGTCCTATATAATTATTCTATTGAAGCACCGCTGCAACCCAGATTGTTTATCAAATTGATGCAAGAAACAAACTAATACATAGAGAGTATAAATTTATTGCATTAATCTGTATATCCCTGCACCTAGCGATAGGTAGAGATGGAAAAATTTTGTAGCTTTTTGATCCCGGTTTTTCCTATTGAAATTATGGATTTGGAAGCTAATCATGGAGTGTTTCGATTGCCTGCTTACGGAATCGCAATGAGCACAAGTCTGCAACCTTGAAGGAAAACCCGTTGCAACTGGTGACATAATATTACGTCGCAACAAGAATGTATAGAGCTACAGAGCTCTGTGGATCCTTCTCTTCACAAAAGGTGAGGTTTAAAGTTCATGTTTGTGCTTATTGAAAAACAAAGAAAGAGACGAGTTGCTTGATATATTGACAGGTATATAGTGTAACAAAAACACGCTTATAGTTCTAACATGAATTTGATTGACTTGGGAGTTGTGACATGCAAGTATTTTATGGTTGATAATTCTGTACTACTTGTTATATTGTATAAAAATAGTCTCTGGTTTCATCTTCTTTGATGACATATTTTCTATAACAATTGAAATGCATTATGCACCTGTTCTTTTTATTGTGGTTCCATATTTTTTCAAATTTATATATTCTCTATGAATAGTTACATAGATGCATGTTCTTAATCTATTTTAGATTTTTGTTCACCCGAAAATGCAGTATAGATCTGCCATTGACATTTTTTTGAAGCACTGGGTGAACATTGCCGAGATGCTGATAGGAAAAGCCTTTTTGTTTCCTCATAAAATGTTGCCCATCAGTTATTAAACTTAATGGATGCATGTTGTGGGCTTGATGACCATGTACACCTTTTTTAGTTAGAACTGTGTCTGCTATGGATCTATCTTGCTTAATACAAAGAACTCTGCATGCTTAGGAAACAAGAGGTAATGTAAACAATAGATTCTCTTGTGAAATTGCGATTCAGCCTTGGGGCGTGGATGGCGAGAAGCGGAGGCGTGTGCCTAGAGTAGCGGACCATGATGGATTGATGAGTTGATGTCACGTGACGTACTCACGTGGCGGCTGGTTAGGCTCCGGCGGCTGGAGCCATCATCGACCATGATGCCGTGCCAGGAGCACAAGGGCTAAGACGAGGACATGTTGGTGCCGATGAAATAAGGTTTATTGGGTCGTCCTCTTCCAGCAACATATTACACAATCTATTTAAGCCGATTGATTCTCTTTGGTACAAATGTCCCTCATTTAGTTGATGAAACTCTACCTTCATAAAATTAATTGAGTTGGGAACCATAACATATATACATCTATGACTGGTATCTATTTGGCTATATTAAACTGACAATTTATTCTTCTTACCGGAAGGATATGTCGTGAAGATGATTAATTCTACAAACTATACTGCTAATTCATCGGAAATGACTACCAACTTGTTTAATTCCGCATGTGCAGGTGCTGCCGGTTGATGGGGGCCTAACCATGAGTCTAACTGAAAGTGAACAGGAGCGATGTGCAGAAAAAAATCTTAGCACATAGGCTGAATTTGTATAGTACTTCGAATTTATTAGGCAGTACCCCCTCCATTTGTATATCACTTCCGAATACAAGTTCAGGTTATTAGGCAGTACTATTGAATTTAAGGATTGATACTTGAAGATTTTAAAAGGTTACTAAATTTTGTACCAAGTCTACTGTTATGTATGGGAAGAACATGCGCTAAAATATTGATAATGCAAATGAAAGTGATCGTTTGATTATTAAATCATGCCATTAATAAGATAAGTTCTTGTCACTTATTTCTTCACAAATTTCCATTGTTCAGGTTCGGACTTGATTTGTTGAGCTATTTTAATTTATGTATGAGAGAAATGAAATACTTTATGAGTTGTATGTCGAAACTTTGAACAGTTCGTTGTGGAATAATGACGGTGATTTGGATTCTTAACTAATTTATGATAGGCTTCCCTTTTGGGGGCTCTCATTTGGTTTTATGTGCTTTTTTCTTACCAGATAGAAGATACTTAATGTTGGTATCCCAGAGTTTTACTTACTAGATATAAATAGAAATGAGACTTGTTTATTGAGAATTTTATCTGTAGTGTGTCAGTGCCCTCATACTTCTCACATGAAACCTTGAAGAAAAGCATAATGAATGATATAAAAATGTTGGTGGCGCGGAAAAAATATAAAGTCGAGGGTACAAAAGTATTAGGATCTCCGTATCGGCGGATGTAGTGGGTTGCACTAATTGCAGTTACTTCTTTGCCGTTATTTGTTGTTACTGCCATAGTTCATTTTTCATGCTTATCATACCTCATGAATACACTTGAGTGAAATTGGGGATAGTATATATGCATTCTTCCAGAGTTTCAAGAAGGATAGCAGAGAAATATTTCTTGGGGCTGTGACATAGCTGTGTGGTACTTCTACATCTGCAGCATTTACAGTTCATGTACTTACAGCTTAATGCAAGCATTGGGATTAGTTACAGATTTCCTTTGATTTAAATTTCTAAATCTATATTACTATTAAAAGAGCAAACATGAATTCATTTAAAGCCACACACAAAACTGTACACGGGACAACCGAAGCCCTCCGATTAAATCAACTTAAATAGATCCGACTGACCATATTACGTCAATGATATGTCGCTTGGATGAACGTCTGAGATCAAATGTTCTTCCTAGGAGACGTCTGCCAATAGTCGCGCCTCGCGTACCCAATCCCTGCGGCCCCGCCCGTAACTCCATGATTTCCGGATCCTCCCCACCTTTCTTTCTCTAGGCCCCAGGTCGAGAAGAACAGATCCGCAGCAACTGCCGCCGCTCCTCCCTTCCCCTCCTCCCGTGCGTGGCCATCTCATCCACCCCGAGTCGACCCCGCCTCCGGTCGCGGCGCACTCTTCTACAAGCCGCGATGACATCCTCGCCGGTCAGCCGCACCCAGCG
Source organism: Triticum urartu (assembly GCF_003073215.2). Taxonomy (NCBI): domain Eukaryota; kingdom Viridiplantae; phylum Streptophyta; class Magnoliopsida; order Poales; family Poaceae; genus Triticum; species Triticum urartu. Next base: position 6,219 of record NW_024116357.1, on the reverse strand, counting down.
CCCTCCTCCTCCCTTCTCTCTCCCTCTCCTCACTAATCTATCTCCCTGTCTCCGTTGGACCTTCCCTCGTGACTGCCGGCCTTCCTCCTCACTAGATCAACGACGGCGACGACCGGATCTCCCATGCTGCCATAGCTAAGACACACCGCGCATTTGCCCCACCTCCCAGCAAACGCCGCCGCCCCTTCCCTTCCGATCCACCTCGAGTCAACCTGTCGCCACCACGCACGCGAGCCACGGCGGGGGACGCGAGAGGAGGAGTTGCGGCTTCCTCCGGGCACACACGTGCCGTTGCAGTCGGCCTCTCCTGGAGCATCGGTCGCCGAAGCCGCCTGCCGCTCGGCTTCTGCCCCACGGGCGCCACGTCCAGGAACTCCCCTCCGCCGCTGCCGGGTGGGTCAAAATCACTGCTATCGCCGTGCCCCGCCCCATTCTGTTCATGCTCTGACGTGATCCTGATGCGCATGCACACATCCTTTTCTGTACAGAGTAATGGCCATTGGATTTGGATTTTGGGAGCTTCCAATCGTGGATGCTTGTTTCCGTATGGAGTAATGACATTTTTTAACTGACGGATTGATCCATGTAATTAGGTTTCTAGCTCAATCTTTCCATATAGTTGCATCGACTTATACTGAATTCTTTAGTGTCGCTGTATATAATATAGATATTCATGTACTGCTGGAATGTCCGGTCAATGTCTGGTCTATGTACAACCCTCTAAAATTCTTTTATATCTAAACATGTCTGAAACATCATTTGTCAAGACACACTGTTAGTTAATCAATTTAGTCTGAAACATCATTTGTCAGAACAAAATGGCTTGCAGGTGTTAAGATGTTAAAACGAAATTTTTTGCACATGCATGCATGTTTGTAAGTTGTAACCATAGTACCATACTGAAACGGAGCAACAACATTATGCTGAGGACATGAAACATGGACAACCCATTTTTAGTGGCAATACTTTGCGTAATCAACCAACATAGGATCACTCTGCACCAAGCAGATGGTAGTTCTAGCTGAGGAGGATACACCAAGAGAATCAACCAAGCAGAATTAAGCACCATAATTTTCTATGTACACACTTTGCTGTAAAAGATTTTGTACACGGCAGTGAAAGAGTTGAATATGAATAGATCTTTGGTGTCAATACTGACAAATAGAGCAGCCTATCATGAAAATGAGACATCTTTACTGTCAATTTTATAGTCATCAAGTGGTCCTACATTTCCTGATTGTTTGTGTGTTCCCGCTTGATTTATGTACCACAATTGATAATCTAATTATGATTTATCCGAGGATTTGTCCCAGTTCAACTCAGCATTTTACCACCATCAGATCTCTCCGTAGTCCTTTGATCACAGTTTTATTTGCTTTTATGCATCAGGTCTATCATTTAGCATTTCTCATTCATTGGCCCTTTGAACTTATAAGCATTGAATTCATGATTGCAGGATTGTCTCCAGGTGCAATAGTCGTTCAAGCACGTGCAGTTTTTGGGAGTGAAGTCCCAAAAGAATAGCTTGGTACTTCTGTGGTTGAGGTTTCAACAGATTGATTTCAACAGAGGGATGCTGGTGCAGTAACCATATCTATGGTAAGACATATGGAGTAAAATTAAGCGTTGATACCTTTTTTGTTCTACTGAAATTTTACTCGTCTAAAGGAACTTCGTATCATATACTAAGAGGAGAAATTGTATTCTTCAGTTCCAGACATTTAACAGTGATCTGAGAGGTTCTGGCGTGAACTACAAACTAATCTCAGCTATGTCTGAATGTAGTGCAAGGAATTCTGCTTCTTGCAGCTGTAGGACCATGAGATGTCGACGCTACACGATAGGGGACACCAAGGTCCCAGCCAAGTCAGTGATGTTGCCCCGACTCCCTATTTCTTCAGCTTGAGGAAGCCCTGTGGCAGCCTGACTCTCTTCTGCCTATTGTCGTCCTATCTGACCTGCTACTAGGCAACTACTACTACTCACGATTGATAGGTGAACCTTCTGATTCTCCCTTCCTGTTCTTCCCTTGTTGTTATCCAATTGCTCTTGATAATTTATTGATTCAATCAAATTTCATTGCAAAGCAAACTGTACCAGGCTTTTCTTCTTTCTAATGCTGTGTTAGTTCACATTAAGTTGTGAAATCCAAGTCCATACATTTAAAATTCTTCTTGTTCTAATTACACAAGTATTTTCTCATATTGTATTTTTTTTTCATTAACTAATGTTCATACAGGAAACCATCTCAGTAACCTGATATAGTAGTTAGTTTTGACATTAGACGCAACAACTTTGACATTGCTAATTTCCTCGTGTTTTTAGTAGGAAAATAAAATTTTCTAGCATTTCATTATGAGCTGCAAGCTCTGAAAACAGATGTATCTGCTCCTAAATTATGCTGTGTGGTTTCTGAATCATACATGCTGACATGCATTGGCAATCATTATTCAACTGAATTCCTTTTCACTGAAATAAGAACCACGTAATGCTTACGATTTAATCTGGTCATCTAGACAACTAAATGGGTTAATATTATGCTTAGTATCCTTTGGCATATGTTTTGCAGGGAAGAAAACCCTTCACTATTTATCTTTTGGCTTCCTGCTGTTGAGTTTTAGGTTGTCTGCTAATACTTTTAAGTCTTTCTTACACTCAATTTCAGATGCTATCTTGCGAACGACTGAGCAGTCTCGGCTATACTTTAACCCAGACATCAAAGAAGCAAATAGCTTGATATATGGTACATACATGATTACCAAAGCCTTGCTATTTTTTTACCTTGACTAACACAAAGGTTGCAAAATGTGTAGGTTCAGGGAGCTCCGACGCTTGCTCCGACCAAAGAAGTTTTTCACACTGGCACATAGTGGCATTGGCTGAGGTGTTTGTAACAAATTGTACAGATCTTGATTAATTTTTGCTCTGTTTTTTCCTCCCCCTTATACCATACTATATTAATGAAAATTTGACCATAGAACTATTGTTGTATGGTTTGTGGTTAAACAAAAAGAGCCAGCAAGGAGGTGGAGTTTGCGAAGCACACGTTCGACCATGACAACCCCAAGCATGTGTCCCCATACCTGATGACGAGGCGACCAGGTGAATACCACTCATGAGATGTGTGAGCTCTGGCGAAGAGCATGAGTAGAAGCATAGAACACATTTGTCATTAGGGACTCGCGAGGATGTTGTTGCAACATACGGGCTCATTTACTTAAAAATAAACAGATTTCAAAAGACATGTGTTATATTTGAGAGACGTGCATTGCACGTGCACGCTTACTAGTGTTAACAACAATGACAACTTGTGACATGCCTAAGTTTAATTTCCATTGAGAGAGAGTGGGCGATGGATTATGAGATGGAACGAAATTAAAATGCAACTGATCTGGCCATGGCTGGTTGTCACAGAATCCTTGTGATCTGTTCTACTTTGACTTGGAATGTGCGGCTATGATAATGTAAGTGATGAGTTTTTTTTCCCGGATCTTCTATGGGAGGTCAGTCAGAGGTGAGTTGTAGACCAAGAGCTGGTGGGCAGCAGGGCATGCACGCGCACAAAGAACAAATCTGAACTACGCCCCTGCTTCTATTGGTTTCTACATAGAGCGTCTAGCTTAGAACTTAGAAATTGGTCGCTGTCAAGGTCGCCAAGGTGGTCTTACAGCACCGTCGTGGGGATTTCTCGTGATTTTATGTAGGAAAGCGTGGGAAAGCCGCAAGCGGTGGTGGTGATTTGCTGGGTGGTGTTGCTGCTTTGGGGAGAGACGATGGTCCTGTTGTGGGGATAGCCAACGGCAATACATTGACTACAGACTCATCGCAGACTCGTAATGAACCTGGATGCAGTGAGCCTGATTCGTGGATCGATGGCGGGTCTTGACGTTGTTAGAGTTTGGATTGAATGGTTGTGGGGGGTGGTGTGCTTGGTTGGGTTCCCATGGAAGAATGTGGCCTCCCGGTGGATCTGGTCGTGGCCATCACAGAGGACATTGTCGCCCTTCCCCGAGGAGCAAGGATAGTGCAGGCGGCAGCAGGGGTTAGAGGTAGATGCGGGGAGGGATGTCGGCGTCTGCTCGAGGTCATCGTGATGAAAGTCTTGATGACCCGTCTTTATCAATGAAGGTGAAAGAGCATGAAGTCGAGATTGGATAGGAGTTTGAGTTCTTGTTGGTCCCGGATGGTTCCCACTTTAGGCTCCGTTCGGTTTGCAGGGAGAGAGAACTAAGGAAAGAAAAACTTTGTAGGGATATGGCTGATGGCTACCGGATTGCCATGGAGTCTAGAAACACGGGAACCAAAAAAATTAGACTGTTCATGTTGCAGGAAGATACGCCTATGAAGCAGTACATGACCACAATATTTTATGTCTTTTTGAGTGGAGTACAATGCATGCATGAAGTTTTTTATTGAACTGGTCACCGGCTCGCCTCGGGCTTTCGTCAAAACATGAGATCCGACTGGATTCTATCTTTCAAGCAAAATCAATACGAGAAGGCCTTGTTTCATTTGAAGTATTCTTCATGCTTCCTGTGAACCGAACACCACCAAGGCAAAATTTTCTATGGACGACAGTTCCATTAAAAGTCCTACATATTTCCTGTGAACCAAACGCACCCTTAGAGATGTATTTTTTCACGTGCCAGGTTGATTCTAAAATGGATAGGGGCTTTTCTGCAGAAGTGCATGCCGAACAAAAAATATGACCTCCCTTTATTAGTAGGATAGATGTCATATTCTTTGTTATTGTTGGTTCGGTGAAATTTCCTAATACTTGATTGTTGCGCTGCTAATTAGAGCATCCAAGATTCACCCAAGATGAGAGGATGATAAATGAAAGATACTGATATAAATTTTGAAGAGCCCGTGGCAACGCACGGGCGTTCTACTAGTATTGCCTAAATATTAACGTGCGTCGCACGTGCGCATGTACTAGTTATTTTTAGTAACACAAGTGATGTGATCCATTAGTACCACCTCGCCTATTCGAACGCATTGAAATGGAAGGGTAGCTCCGCCTGTAAGGTAGAGACTGTTGGTTCCGTGTTTTGTCAGAGCGGACTTGGCAAATTCGGCTCCTCAAACGCCCACATACCCGCTGGGCATGCTCGCGGACCCGGACGGCCCCTAATATCTTCTGTTTGGTATCTATATATCTCAAATTCGGACTCTTAAATCCAAACAAATCCATACACGTCCATCATACACGTCAATGTTGTACGTAAATAACAAATGTTGGTGCCGAAAATACATAGTTCTTACATAAAATTTATGTTAAGTGCACAACTTAAACATTAGCTCTTTGGTTTCCATTGTGGATTCACATATGCTCCACAAATATCATTGAGTAGCTGCGTGTGCACCTGATGATTGCAAAGATTCTGATGCATCTGTAGAAAGTTCATAAACTGATTTGTATCTTGATCTTCCGGGATTTGAACTTGTTCTCCGGACGCTTCAAAATCATTGGTTTGGGCAACATCATCACCCTCATCCTCGACAATCATATTGTGCAAAATAACACAACACTCTAGGCGCAGAGGCTCGGAACGGCTATGGAACGCGCGCGGCGGCGGAGCTGCGAGACGGACATAGGAGGAAGAAGAGAGGAGAAAGCAAATGAATCTGATAGGTGAAGGGATTGGATTTGTTAGAATTTGAAGTGGGTAGGCTTGTCGGTTCCGACGTGGCAGACACGCCCAGGCGAGCCCGGGAGCCCCCATATCCGCCCTAGATTTAGGCTAGATACGAGGGGTACCGGTCAGCCCGGGCGTTTGAGGCGCCCATCTAGGTCACATTTTCGCGACCGGTTAGTGACAGGACCACCCGCCGGGGTGTTTGAGGTAGGTTCGGGGCATCCAGATGTAGATGCTCTCACTTGGTACTGGTCCACCCCTCATGACCGGAAATATAAATTGTCCCGCACCTAAATAAATATATAAATAATAATTAAACCTTGTCAGACCCGTTGGTTTCCCAATAGGGTCGGGTTAACCATTGGGTTCGGGTGTGGGTCTATGTCTAGACCCATGGCTAGGGTCTTGGGTGTAGGGAGGACCCATAGTGTTCTACGGCATGTGTCTGGTAGAGGTCGACCTGACCAAACCTGACCCGATTTGTGCAGTGTTTCAGATCACCGTTAAGTGTGCGCTAACTCCCAAACAAAGGACGATGTGGTAGTGGCCTCGGGGGTGAGGTGGACCCCCCCCCCCCCCC
>NW_024116356.1:0-6816 GCF_003073215.2 Triticum urartu | reverse complement strand
ACAGTAGATAACATAGCATGGAGCAATCAAAAATTATAGATACGTTGGAGACGTATCATTAGCCTGCTACAGCCCGGTTTACCGGAGTCCTGCTCGCCCAGTTGCTACAGCCCGGATTCACTCGCTGATGACCGACACGTTCGTTGTTGGGTCATGTATGACTGTCCCTGTAAGTTAGTGCCACTTTGGGTTCATGACTAGCCATGTCGGCCCGGGTTCTTTGTCATATGGATGCTAGCGACACTATCATATACGTGAGCCAAAAGGCGTAAACGGTCCCAGGCCTGGTAAGGCGACACCCGTGGGAATACCGTGTGTGAGGCCGCAAAGTGATATGGGGTGTTACATGCTAGATTGGTGTGGCATAGGATCGGGGTCCTGACACACTCATTGAGAGAAAGGAGACATTTTAAAATCGCTAGACGTGATGAGGTATTTGTTGGCTCAACTCAAGTCATATTTACTATCCCTGTGGGTACTCGAGTAACGTCGAGATGCTTTATTGCTTCCCAGGTTTAACTCGTACCCTACTAAACTATGGAGGTATCCGTCAAATTAGTTTCCATAGTGAAACTTATGATGACAACAAAGAGAAATAACTTCTCTTTACCATATGCAATTAATATGGCAAGCACATTCTCTATGTATCATCTAGATTGCACTACACATACTACAAAGCACGTACCACATGTTGCATCCAAGATAGTTTTCCAGAATGTCTTGTATATGACAAACTTGGCATACTCGCCTTGGTCATCGAGACATTGGGTTGAAACCGAAACTATCAGCAATTCCAATAATTTATGATTATTATGATGCTAAATTCTAACAACATTTGGATTTTATGTGCACTACAAGTGACACAGGGAAGCTAATTTCAAGGCTCGCACACCTTAAAGTTTAAAGCTGAACCACTCGGACTCCTTAAATGAATCAAGTTGAGGCAAGTGGCTCTTCCCATCCATTGACTAGACTATTCAGGCATTCCATGGTTCTAAAAGACATATCTACATGATGGTCTTAAGTGTGTGCTTTATTCACACAAAACCATTGGCTCATTATCCTGCCATCGATTTCAAGAAAATTGTATGGATAGCATTGCAGAATTCTCCTTGAGTGCCTTTCTCTATGGCCCTCGGATTGAAGTTTAGCAATTTGTCCTAATGTCTAGACTCAAAATGGTTTGGTAGAATCCTTTATCCAAAGAAGGTAAGCTCATTGCATTATATTTACTTTGGAATTGCAAATTACCAACTTCACGCTGAAGTCATGTAGTTTTACACGCTCATGACCAAACTGCACAATATTATTCCCCTCTATCTTTGATACGCGGAAATCTACCAAGTATTTCCTATCTGCGGTAATTCAGTTACACACCGATATCACCACCCCGACATACATCATTGGCCCCTCAACATATAGTTGGGATCTATGTGAGGAATAATTGTATTACCGTCAATACCTCAAGCCCCTCACGTGGGGAGTTATTCAAGGCCAGTATGTTGATTCAATGAGGAATATTTCCAGGCATTAGGGGGAGAATTCAAGTACCATAAAGAATGCCAGTAAATTAGTGGAATGTTCAACACATTTCTGCCTCATATCCACGTACTCAAATAGGTGAACCATGTGTGGTTCAGAAGATTTGCAACATATTGCAAATAACCTGCCAGATTCATTTACTGACTGTAAAGGTGTCACACAATCCTACAATCCTACAAAAGTACGCCTGAAAGAGTGGAGGTACCAACAAAATCCACTCCACTCCCCGTTCAAAGCAACAGGGGGAGATGTATGGCAAAAGCACATCAGGATTCAGCTTCTCGCAAGCAAGGATATCAAGGTCTGTGAATCAGTAAATGCAAGTCAACTTCACGTTGGCAGACACCTAATGGGTAGTATACACCCAGTGGATGGGAAACCTCCACCAACCCAGGTCATAGTGCACACAATGACCAGGTCATCGGAATACCCGACTCGGCCGCATTAGGAAATCGCGAGCAGACACCATGGGTAACGATATTTCCATCAACTCTATATTGATATATAGATTTTGGAGAAACATATAACCAAAAGTCTACAATTGTCGACATACATTTCTCAACTAGATTGCAAAACCTTTGGAATGATTCAGATCTAAAGACCATGGCCATGGCAAAGTGTGAACAACAGTCAGACTGAATTCAAGCAAAGGATATAATCTAGGTAGAAATGATCTTGCTCAATAATGGGAAGGTATTCATAAGCAATACCTGCACCAGTTTTCTTCTGGAAATAGAATTGAGAACAACGAGGTGGTGAAACACAGAGCAAGTATTGTAGCACAAGGGTTCACGCAGATACCCAACTATTCTCTAGAGGTGGAATCTCATTCCGATAACTTATATCATTGGCAGTACAAAATCATCTATCTGTGCAGTTGATAGATGTAGTTATTACATATACATGTGGATCACTAGATTTAGACATATATGATTGATTCCCGATGGAATCTCACTTCTGAATCGAAATGCAAAATGCAACATACATTGTGTAAAAATTAGTAAGTTGCCATACGACTTATTGTTGTCGGTGTATAAACGAGGATTACTTAGTGAGTTCCTTATACACAAGGATTATTCCTACAATGATGATTATCCATGTTTGTGTGTCTGCAATAACGACACATGTAATCATCTAAATGACGGAATTTAAAATGAAGTATTTGGGTAAACCAAAATACCGCTCGTTACTACAAATTGAGCATCTTCATTCATACATTATGGTATACTATGTTGTCTATATCCATAATATATTGGAGAAATTCATTGTGGACAAATCTTATCCATCCATAACTCTCATGGTAGTTCATTCTCTAGACGTAGAGAAAGATCTATTTAGACCAAGAGATGATGGAAATGAGATATTGGGACTCAATGTTCCATAATGCCATTGGTTCCACCAAACACAATTGGTTGGTACTCAAGAATATCTTTCCATATCTCCAAGGCATCAAACACCTTGTCCTGATTTTCAGTTTCATAGAAATGTGAACACCGATATCATTGGATACATCGATCAGATCCCCACAATGTTAGATCGTAGACAAGGTTAGTGTTCCTACTAGGTGTGATAACCCTCTCATGAAGAGTCTTCGAAACAAACCTCATGCCTACATCCACCAACCATTATCTAAATGATAATGTTTCTTTTTTTTGTCCGTATGCAAACAGGTTACATAATAAGCAATATCACTATATTGCGTATCTTGCAAGTCAAATCATGCGAATGATTTGTTCACCAGGTCTCTACCAACTTCTATGTTCCAGAAATGTGTTCATGGAATTGGTATATGACGACTTCGGAATATGTAAGAATCAGGGGAAGTATCTTACTGAATTGTTCATGTTCAAAGCATCATATTATACTCTTTTTTCCTTCATGAGTTTACTTTACAAGTTCTCATAAAGGTTCTTAATGAGGGTTTGAAGGAGTTTTACCAACATATCCTACACTACTCATATTTTTCCCACCGGATTTTTGGAGGAGACTATTCCAAGGATGTTCAATGGCAAGTACAAGGATTAGGGGAGTGTTAGGATTTAATTAGTTTCCTTAATTAATTATGTAATCCTCCCTATGTAATGTTGTGTGGGGTTGCTTTGGCAACCGTCCCGACGCTCCCACAATTGTATAACCGTCCCCGACAGTTGCTCCCGAATCGCTGCCTCCTATGTCGGTTTGTAGAGGCGACGTTTCACCTTGTATAAATAGTTGATTGTCAATGAAATAAAGAACACAGTTCGATTCATTTGCTACTCTCTCGATCGCTCTCAGATTCTACTTCGAACATAAACAACTTTGTGAGCATGTACAATATCAAGATCAAGATGTACGCCCCAAGTTTTTGTTTGGAATTTTTTGACATTTCATAATATGTTTAAAACACATTTTAAAAACCAAGAGCGTGCGCTCCCATGTGCCAGAACACCACTCTCCTCCACAGAGGGAGTATAAAGTAAAGGATTTTGTGAACTGGGGGGACTTTTTTATTGTCAAATCAATGTTGGAAGTCAAGTTAAAATACATTTTGTTAATGTGACATCTCTGTAAACAAAAACTTTCTAAACACCTGATGAAACTTTGGGTAAAAAATGGAGACTAGTGTTGGGGCTTTTGAAAGGTTCAATATTCAAAACAGAAAACTTTGTACATTCAGGTTTTTTTTGCAAAAAACTATGCTCTTTGTTACATGAATTTGACGGTATGGTACCTTGTTAATTACCAATAATCTAAACTGGTGCCAATTATATAATCACAATAGTTCACAGGATGGCGCCTCTCTAGTTGAACTTCAAACAAAATACGCAAAAGGAGACGGCCACCGACACCATCACTCGCCGCCAGCTTCTGTGTCAAATCTACAGATGGAAGCCAGAGACAGCATCCGCCAACACATGAAAAGTTTACTCTGATACTTGTCCCCGTTGTTACTAATACTCTTGATATTGTACTTACTTCAAGGGCTATTCCACTTAAAAGAAACGTATTGTATCATAAAACGTGAGTCACGCCATACGGCAAGCCGACCATGTTACTGCCAGAGGTTTGTGCCTATCCAGATTCATCTCACACATGGTCAGCATAAAACTAATATTCATGACAAACCAACAAAACCAAGCAAACATCAGGTTTATAGAAGATTCAGTCTCCATATGAACAAATCACACATGGACAAATAATAGAATAAAGCTGATATAAACCTTCCTCGCTTGCATAACTATCCGCATCACTTATGTGGGCTTAGCTTACCTCTCCATCTGCACGACCTCTATGGACTAGCCTACCTCCATCAGCATCATGAGCTCCTCTTAGCGAATTAACTGCAACAACTTAGGTGTGTAACCATCTGCTACTAAAAAAAAAGAGGCTTGCAGCACTTCCAATTTTATGGACACTGACGGCTACTCTCAGCTAGGAGCAAAATACAATACCAAAAAGGTCAATTAAAGTTAATCAGCAACGGATGCCTGCATGCTTCTTGGGACAAACAGTGTTCCAGAGTTCATCAAATGAGTAATGTCATGTCATGATGCCTACTTTTGTGCTCCTTCATAAACATGCATGACAAATAATGATATGAACCATCCCAACATCCCTCAACACTGAATTGTCAGCAAGCCAAATAAATCGGTTATACTATTACAGGATGTCCAGATCATAATGTGGCAATGCCATTACCACATGAAATATTGCAACTGCACACTGGAAAAACTACATAACACTACAAAATATTCATGACAGATGCCAAATGCATGTCTAGGAGACATTCAGAGTGGCCTTCTCAAACCACAATAGCTAATTTAAAGAAGTTGAAACCGCCAACAATGAAAATAGTGACAATGCAATGTCTATCAGATGATGATGATATCCCAGAAACTCCACTTAATGAAGATGATGATCATGCCCCAGAAACTCCACCCAATGAAGATGCTGATGTCGCACATGACAGGAACAGATTTGGCTAAAACAATGCAGATGATAATTCAAGATGTCATGCTAAAGTTCAAGATACATCCCCTCAAACAGGAGCACCATTCAGAATGCCGACCATGCCACCAACTAAGTCCTTCCTTCGCCCGAAGGGATTTTTTGAAAATGTTCAAACGTTAAGGACTACAGAAAGGTCACTATAAACCATATACAGTCAAGCAAATGGAGGCACAATACAGCAAGCTAATGCAAAGCAATCATAAAAATGATTAATTAACTAAATGAAGTTAAGTACTTGATACATGAAACCAAATTATAAACTAATAAAGGATATTGGATTCGCATCCCACCGCGGCCAGAACTAGGAACAACAGCACCCTGTAAAGTATGGTGCACAGCAGAAGCAGTGCTCACATCCTGCAAATCACAGAAGTTTGAGAGATAAGAAAATAATAGTGGCATGCACATAAATAATTAAACCATCACAACCACTTACATCGAACTCAATAAAACAGACGGTGTTCCTGTCTTGACGCAACACTTTCATTTGTTTGAAACCAGGTTGTCTGTCATTTTTTGAAAAATATCAGATATGGTTAGTGCCACAACTGAAACCAAAGTGGGCTGCAGCAATGCACCCAATAAGCAGACAAATATCTACTTGAATTTTATACTTGAAAGGGTTGATTCTTACACACTGAAGAGGCCCCGCAATTCCTCTTCAACAACAGTTTCACCAAGATTTCCAATGAAAAGGGTATTACAGGGAGGGTTATCTTTCATGTTCTGCAAAGCAAATTAGAAGGTTCAATCAACAATCTTATCTTCCAAAATCTTGAACAGTGTGAAAAGAGTGAAGAATGAAGATAGACTCGGACAAATATTCTATTCAAGTACTGCAGCACATTTCTCATTTATCCCATGTGGCATCTCGTCCATTCATCAAGTATCTAACGATCTTGATTTGGAATTTCATATGCCCACAAGATTGGCATTCACCAGAGACATGCGAAGTCAGAATCATCTACAGAGAAGTATCGTATAATGTAATAGCAACTTTGTCTTTACTGTACTATTCAAAACTGAAGAGTCTTATCCCAACTGTCATTTCAGTACACCTAAATAATTTGTAAGTGACAAAGAAGACACTAGAATATACCACGGCACACATATAAATAGGTCACGGCAAGATATAAGACCAAAGAGTAGCAATACGTTAAATTCACCAAATAAATGTCGATAACGTGCGAGACTATCATGAAATATCTTAATAGTATTTCAAAACATAAGTACATACACTATTTGTAAATGTTTCATTCACTTCTCGACAGTTGAACTTTCCCT
>NW_024116355.1:0-25223 GCF_003073215.2 Triticum urartu | reverse complement strand
TTCCCTACAAGTCTGAGACCAATGCAAGGGATCCAGTATTAATAAGATCAAGTGGGTGTAGGAGATTCCAGGAAACATGAACTATATAAGTCCATTAAAACCTTAGGAAGGTACTCAAGTGCATTGTTTTGAAGGCATCCCTAAGAGAGGAGCTCTCTCTGCTCTCTTCCTCTGGCGGCTGATGACTGGCTCCTCCACAGTCCCAACAGCTCAACAGCCGTCTATACCTCCAGTCAGAATGTGACTCTCGGTCTCTCCTCCCTGCCCTCTTGTGCACTTGTGCTCCTTTGATTTAGGAATTCCTAGTGCCCTGCTTTGATTTGTGACTGGTTTTGTGTGCTTTGATTTGTAGTGCTATGCTGTGATTTATTGTGTTATGCATATGCTCTGCCATGTCTAAGGCGCCGCCTTGCATTGCGCTTTAAGAGCTTAAAAGTGAGTGTTGTTTAGTACTGCAGGGACATGAGCCATGATTATCTGACTATTCTATACAAGAAACAATATCTCTTATGCAAAAAAGCAAACTATACAGATTTCAGTAATATATATCTATACCAACATAAAAAGACCCTAAGGGGTAGATCCAACTAATCTCGGCCATCAAATCATGCCAATCCAATGATCTAAATTACTCGAATGGTGAGCACTCAACATGTTTAGCATGCAATTAATATCATACCAAAATATCAACGTCAACGCTAATCACATAATTAACGCGCGAATAATATCCTACCTAAGATGTGCATGCAATTAATATACTGCCTAATATTAACGTGCATTACCCATATACATTTACTAGTAGACTCAAGAAAACAAGTGTAATGAGGAGAAACAGCAAAATTATTAGGTCAGGGTACATGCTACAGCATATTAGTAGACCTTTTCAGGATATGGTGACAAAAAAGTCACAATCCAGGATAAACTAAATATCATGGAAAATGCATTTAGGGTGTGTTTGGTACTTTGGTTTTAGCCCAAGTCTGACTTGCCAGAAATTTGGCTAGCCAACTTGTGGCCACGGTTTTCCTTGCCCATGGTTTGGCCAAAGTTGGCAAGAAAAATGAACTAGAATGGGCAAAGGGGCATGGGCATGGCAAAATATAGGGAACGATCCAAACAAACACAAAAATTGTGGTCATTGCTAAAAAATCGGTAAACTATATTTTGAATACGGACCAAACAATTGCCTAAATTCAAATTGATTACCTGCACAGGAGCATATGCTGTTGGGCCTGGCACAGGAGAAGGTGAAGCCATTGGTACCGTCGGCACAGGATAGCCAGCATAAGGATTATAAGGAGGCGGAGCTGCCATATAACTGAAGACCCAAAAACAAGCATTATAGAAGACCAAAAAAAATCATTATAAAAGACCGACAAATGTATATAATTAGTTGGCAGAAAGAGCATAAACATACAAAAATTACCCTGCAGTTCCCCACATGGAAACAGCTGGTGGGGGTGGGTGGAATGGAGGAGGAGCATACGTAGAATGAGTATAGTCTCCACCAGTTCGCAAGCGTTTACTTTGGTCCATAGCATTTGCATCAGTTCCCACACCTAACATAGGTTTTAATGAAGTGTTTCAACTTTCAATATATTATTCATATGCAAATACGAATTGAAAAAGATAGAATGAACTTAGATGATATCACATTTCTAGCTAAGTTTTTGCATCGAGGTTTAGCCGTGCAATCAGAAACTTCCAAAATCCAACCACCTTATTAGGTACAAAATTCAAAGTGTGTTCCAACATTTAAAAAAACATGCAAATGGACATATCAAATTGGTATAATGCATTGAAGCTCCAATGCTGATCCTGGCTGTGTGAGTTCTTTCTTCCATGAACTGTCAGCACCCATCCTACATTATATCGCTCTTGCTTTTTTAGCGGGGAAATCGCTCTGGGCCGAGGAGAAAGGGGACTCAGCAGCAAGAGGATTGTACCATGAGTGGAGCACGGTGGTCAAGCCACTTCAAATAATAGGTCGCAATATTAGATGTAGCAACATGAATAAGAAAAGACACAACGGGACATATAATTTAAAAAGAAAACGCAAATGATAAATCCCGAACGTTCAGATTTTAAGCATGGCAACCCGAACGTTTTTCATGGCAACTTTAGTTCACACGAGGTTGGCAAACATGGCAATGTTCTGACAAAAATACAAACTGGGACAAAGTTGTCATGTTTTAAAAACTAAAGTTGTCACCTCGTGTCAACTAATGTTGCCATGAAAAAATGTTCGGGATGACATGCTTCGGGATCCAAAAAAAACTAGTTGCCTGCAAGTGGCCATAATTCCTCATTAGTTCACGTTGGTTCACAGATGATGGGCAGAGTCATCTTCCACCGCACAGCCGTAGCACATAATTCTTGTATGCCAACACGCAAAGCATCACTGGTTAGCTCCCACTCTACATTTAAACCACAGTTAGCACATAACGCTACCTCAAATTCACTCTATAGACTCTGACCCAAAAAGCGTATTTCTAGATGATCGACACATTATGCAACAGCGAGAAGAAAGCGTGAGAGGCATGGACAAAACGCACCTCTTTTGATGAATAGGTTCTTCTTGGCCATCTCGATGTGCAGCGCCGACTTGGTCTCCGCATCGAAGACCAGATCCTGCAGAGAGAACCTCCGGTCACATCCATCCAAAAAAAGCAAATGCGCGACATCGATATAACAAGCCCATACAAAACCGAACCTGCAGCGCGGCCTTTGCGGCGATGGCGTGGTGCGCGTAGGAGAAGAGTGCGAACCCCATGGGCTGGTCGCCCTTGAAGTTGATCTGGGAAGCCTCGAATCCCGGAAGCCAGCGCAGCAGGTTATGCAGCTCCCGCTCCTTAACGTCCACGGGGAGCCCCGTGATGAAGATGGTGCGGACCTCGTCAGAGCCGGGGCGGACGGCGGCATCGGGTGCGCCTGGTACGGGGGGAGGCGGAAACGGGTGGATGCCGGCGCCTGCCATGGAGACGGCACGAACCCTAACAGGGGGCGGGGGGGATTGGGTTCTGGGGCTTGGCAGTGCTGAGATGGGACATACGGAGACGGATCTCGGTTTTGGGCCCCTCCCAAAATTAATTAAAATTGACGCAAAGTTTTTACCTAAAACCTAAAAAGTGCAGTTGTGCTTCTTTTGTCTTACAGACACACGCTGCCACGCCGTCCGATCCGCATCGCTCGCCCCGCGCACGGCCCAGCCGAACCGCTGCCCCTCATTGATGCGTGCGCCGGGTGTCGCCTGGTCGTGGCGTCGGGGGCGAGGCCCGTTGGGTGATTAGGCGGTCATGGGTCCCTCCACTTCTTCTCCGCTTCCCACTTCTATCTCGGCGCATTTCGGAACCGCCCCCCATTATCGCTCCCGCACGAGCCTTGGGAGCATCCCATTCCTTCCAAATCCCGAGCAGCCGGCGGCGTGGCAGCGGATTCGGCGGCCGTCTTCCGCCGGAGTATGAAAGGGGTAGCCTGTGCTTCGTGAAGGGAGGGGTTAAGCGACCAGAGGCGCGTCGTTGCGGCGACCGGGGCCATACAACTACAACCGCAGCACACCAGTGGTCTCTGTGGTAGCAGCAGTCGGGGGGGGCGGAAGGCGCTGCAGTACCGAAGACGCGGCCGAGGAGGAACGACGCGTGCGCCTTCGCCGTGTTGTTGGCACGGAGGGGCAGAATCGCCGTGAGCAAAACCTCCCAGATGAGTTCATCAATCCCATTTTGTAGGCTTGTCAGATTCACCGCATTTTGGGCGAAATCGATGAGTACTGTTGTCCTTGTAGAGATTACCTGATGGATAGGTTAATTGATTAGGAATGGATTAAGCACTTGTTAGTTTTGGTTTGGGTACTGGTGACTATGATTCGAAGGGTTGCCAAATTGAAGATGCTCTGCAGGTGTGGCATGTGGAGTGAGAGGGAGGGAGATGTTATCATGCAATTGGTTGGAGATCTGTGAACCTACTTTTTTGCAATTTTTGTGATTTGACTTGCCCAACAACTGCACATATGTCGCCTAGTACATTTTTTTACATTTGCAACAAGTGTGTGCATGAGGTTCGGTGCTAGGGTTACGATGCTCACGATTGTTGCAGATCTGTCTTTGCTTAAGTTTTGTGATTCAGCTGTCAGGCTTGCTCAAGTTTTGTGAGTCAGTTGCCTGACATGCCCTCATTTGTTGCCTAGTGCATTTGTGCGATGTCAGGCTTGCTCAAGTTTTGCGAGTCAGTTGCCTGACATGCCCTCATCTGTTGCCTAGTAGTCACGATATGTGTTTTTTTAGGTGCCTGATGTGTAACATATTTTTTTGCTCCTCGTAGTCATGTTACTGAAGTTTGTATTAATGTTGTAACATAGTGAAATTCAGATAGTTTACAATCCTCTTATTGTCTACTTTTGTAAATTGCTTTTTGCTTAGTTTAGTAGAAATTTAGTCACATGACTTTGGTGGATGATATACAGTTTTTTCAAAACCATTTTTATGATGATGCTCATAGTTTTATATACGCAACAGAAAATAGATGGTTGGGACAAGTCAAAAGTCAAAACGGGATGGACCTCCTAGATCAAGTCATGATGACCTTGCATCCCATGGCAATGAAGAGCATCAAACACAGATGTGCACATTTTTAGGAAGTTTTATGTTCTCTTTTTATAGAACAGATTTTGTTTTTCATTTTTTACTGATTTATGTGTTCTCCATCTTCCAGCCACAGAGCGGTGCACCAATAATTGGGTACAAGCGTCAGAGAATTAAAGCAGTTATTGCACGGGGGAAGCGTCCTGATGATATTATTAGTAACGAGAATAGTAACGGGAGCCAAGCTGCAGATGCTGGAAATGCAAATGTGAAAGGTGCAGATATGGACCAACCTCCAAAACCAAAACGCCAGAAGACGGGAGGAACTGAGGTATTTGCATAGCTGCCTCAGTTTTCCTAAAACAGTTGCCCAACAATGCTTCCTAAGTTTCCTATCCAGTAATGAACATTATTGTTAATTCCTTTTTTTCTATGCAATAGGGTCGTAGGAACAGGGCATCCCCTGCCAGGCTCTTCAAGTTGAACAAGGAGTTGGTTCCTAACCAAAAGGGTGTCATCATTGCAAAAGAATTTGGTGGCATTCTGGACCTTGCAGCAAGTAGCATGTCTGGAGATCTTAGCCAATGGATAATGAAGCATTATGACCCTGAGATTTCGCAGATAGTCATTCCAGGAAGGGGGAGATTCCTATAGATGCCTCAAGTGTCTGTAGGATATGAGGTTTGCCAAATAGGGGGAGGAAGGTGTGCTTTGATAATCGACCTGAAATCACAAAGGCAATGTACAGTATTTACAACATCACCTCCAATAACTCTCCAACTCTCACATCATGGTGCAAGATGATCAAAGATATGGGAGGATCTTATGATGATGACTTTGCCCGCGCTTGGCTAGCTCTTGCTTTTTCGTGCTTCCTTGCCCCTTCAACTAGTTTAAGTATTTTCCCCAAAAAGCTTCCCGGTGGTCATGGATGTCAATGGAATAATGGAAACCAATATACGCCAGTTTGTTGTTGATCAACTAAAGCTTGCATTCACTTCGGGTCATGGCAACAAGAAGGTTGTTTGTTGCTGTGTTTTCCACCTTGTTGTAAGTGCTTCAAGCTATTTTGCTTTTTTTAGCATCCATTGTTTTATTTTTTTATTTTTTTGCAATCATTAGCTAACTTAAACTTTGTATTCTTTTTCTTGTCATGACGCAGCTGTTGTATCTAGACTCATTGGATGTTGATGAGCCAATCCCCAACTTGGTACCAAGGGTTGCAGTTTGGAATTCAGATTTAATTTCCAAAGTTATCAAGAAGGACAAGAAGGCTCCGGGAGAATACGACAATTTGCGGGTAACTTCATTTTCTATTTTAGGAGATATGTTTTTAGGCAACACTACTATGCTAGAGTAGGCAATTCATTTTGAAAGACTAAGCAAGCTGATATAATTTTTTGGGCAACTGCTTTACATATATTTCAAGTAGTTTCCAGTCTTCTTTGAACCTTTTTTTTGTTATGCACACACTTTGGATAATGTGACAAGAAGGATTTGGGTACTAATGGTAGTTGTTGAGTACATTTTGAAATGAATAGTAGGCAAACATTGCATTTTTAACTCTTTTTGTGCATTTTACATGTTGAACAGTAGCAAGTTTCTCCAACAACAGAAGCAACTTATGTTCTGAAAACTAGCAAGTTACGTACCACTTCTACATATTTGCTACATACCGAATCTTAAGTATCCACTATATTAATAGTAGGCAACATGAAAGTGGGATAGTGGATGCAGGCAAATTTAGACAATTAGCAATACCATTTTCCTCATTTCCAGTTCTTTGGTATGAGAGTGCCAGAATTGTTGTCACTCATTTTTTTATATTCTTTGACTATAAACCACCAGCTTAAGACGGAATTTTCCCGGTGTGCGGATGATAGCTTGTTTGGCAGTATGGACCACATCACCAAATTTGTTGCCACAAGATTGCCTGAGTCGTATGACAAAATAGTAAGTTATCTAGTAGATGTTTTTTCCCTCTTACTAGTGTTTCCTTTTCCATTCCCATTTGTGCATTTGCCCATTTTTTGTACCCCTCGACAAAAGATTGTACTTATCATGTTCTCTACCATCCACTTTTATGTTTTGCAGAAGCAAAAGAAGCTCACAGGGTTGGTGCACGAAATGTGTTCCGTAATTTCATGTGCAGTGGGAAGCTCATGACTGGGATTAGGAGGATTGATGATGATGAATGGGGGGGCAAGGGAGGCAGACCCTATTACTGTGGAGACAAGCAGGCAATAGTCTAAGAGAAGACGTGATCGAGTACCACCCAACAGAGACAGCTTACCAAGTAAGGAGGAGCTGTTTAATTCTGACAGCGATGACAACGAGGGAGTTGATAGTGAAAGTGAGGGAGATGGCAGGGAGAAAGGAAATGATGAAAGCGATAGTGATGGCAGTTCGGACAGCGATGATGGTGACGATTTTGTAAACGAGGAGGAATGAAGTGGCGTTCAGGGGAAACCAAGTAGTCAGGGAGCACGACAAGCGGTGGATCACCACGAGGAGGCAAGTGTTGACATGGGGAGGGAAGACGGAACTAATGGAAACAAGGATGATGAAGATGATGAAGAGGAAGAGGATGACGAAAAAGAAGAGGGTGAAGGAAAGGAAGACGATGACGACGAAGAAGGTGATGGGAACGATAAAGAGAAGGAAGATGATGGGCAGGGGAAGGAGGAGGATGATGATGACAGTGGAGGTGGCAACTGTGGCTGAGGCGGCAATGGTGGCTCTTGTGGGAATGTGGATGCCGCAACTAAAAAACTAGACAGCGATGATGGTGAACAATGCACGCTACAATTTCTAATTGAAAGGAAGAGAGATAGGAAGCCAAAAGGACTAGATGAGGCAGATATCATCTCTCTCAGAGATCTTGTGATGACAGAGTTCAAAACTGCTGCTTCCCCAAAGCCACCTTTCCCTGTTTTCGAAGTGAAAGAAATGTTGGATATTGATGACAAATTCATTGCATCCAAAGCGAGGAGGATTTTCGAAGAGTTGTTGAGGGCAAAAGACTTGGATATGGTCTTCACATTCAACCCTGAGGAAATATGCCCAAAGCAGATTCACCAGAAAATAATGAGAGAAGTTGGTGCTCTAAATGAAGTTACACAACCAAAAGAAAGTTGGTCAAAACCAACTACCACCACTCCTGCCATCAAAGAAGATGAAGAAAACTGTCAGTTTCATATTAGAGCCATCTGTGATGAATGAAACAGTAATGCATCCGCAAGCATATCATGCCGAAAATTGCGGATATGGCCAATGGGGAAAGGAAAGGCAGTCAACCATGAAAAATTTGGGCCTTCTCAGCAGCAACACCGGGCAAATTCTGAAATAAAAGAGGCAACTCATGGGAATGACAAAACACAGGTGGTAAACAATACGACATCAAGCTCAGCAGTACCACCGTGCGACAAAGATGGAGATGATGCAATATCTACATGGGCAGCTCCAAAGCAGTCTGCTAAATTTTATTCCCAATGTCAAGCAAATGGATCACATATTCTGGCAACTCGGTCCAAGTAGGAAGCAAGACCACCTACTTTTCAAACAAGTCTTGCAGAGGCAACACTTGACCCCACAAAAGTAAGACCAATTCAACTTAAAAAGGGACCTACAGTGGCAGTAAGCACAACAAACCCTAGTGGAACACAACCACTAGGTGACTTAAATGGCCAACTGCCTTTTCGTCTCGAGGAAATGTATTGCAGTCAGCCAATGTTATCCAGAGAGCCAAGGTGCAAGACTTCAAGGCATCACCAAAGGCTGCATCATTAAATTATGCAGGACAGGAAAAGGAGAAAGATAACATCCCTCTGGTGTCATGTATGGAGATCAAAAGGATACAAGACGACATCGCTGAAACCATGGGGAAAAGTTTGGAACAAAATTTGCTAAAATCCCTAGGAAAATTGCCTGACTGTTCAACTGTGGTTGCCCAATCTGAGGCCACAAGTGTTTCAGAAGTAACACAAGCAACTGGCCAGGGGAACCCTTCCCATTTCTCTGATGCGGAGGAGCGGTACCATGAGTTCATGCGTGTTAGTGGGAAGACAACCAATGCACTAGAAATCAATGTTCTAGATGTCAGTGAGATGTTAGCAAGGTGTGTTGATCCAAACAGCAAGAATCCCCAAATCAACTCTACAAATCACACTCCAGCATAGACAGAACAACAACATTTTCAGCAAAGGAATACAGGAAGATCATCTGCTTTTTACAAAGAGTACTACCTAGCACCAAGTTTCGATCTAGGCATAGATGATTTGCCCACAGCATCTGTAGACAACGGAGCACATCAACATGTTTGGTCAAGCGCATTTGCTGAGCATGAGTTCAAGGAATTGTCAGTACATACCCAACCAATCATTAAATAATTGATGATGATTATGTGTTGGACCTTGAAGGCATAGATGAACCGTGTACAGAAGCAAAAGGAAAGGCAGGTGAGTTTGACGCAAGCTGTTAGTCGGCATCTCCTCACCAAATGCGTACCGAACACCTGAAAAAAGTTCCAACCAAGGAGAAGTGGGATCAGGCAGCAAGATTTATAGCAGTAGTAGCTCGGGAGAGATCCGTCCACATCAATTCGAGAGAAGGATCGTCAAGCCACCTCCTTGCAAGAGGTCCCCATTAATTGACTATAATGAGAAGAAACTCTACATGTCCAACCCTGAAGCAAATGGATTGTATGCATCGGTTATCTTGCATGGGAGACTTAATGAAGAAGCATCACCAGATCTATATACCAGGTATGACAATATATCATTGCATTTTTTTTGTCAGCTTCTGCACAATGCACTTTTTTCCACGCAAGGTCTATCATGTTATCCAGGCAATTCAAATTGTTTTTACAAGCAATCCATTTATAGAATCAGGCAATTTGGCTTAGTGTGACAATAAATCGTGTAAAATGCTTATTGAAATAATTTTCTCCTTCATATGAGTATGCCCCCATGTTTTCCTGAGCTGCATGGTGGTAGGCAAATGAGGAAGGATTTTGTGAGATGAATGTCTTTTTTTCCCTGCAGCCCAAGGGTAATTGAATATGGCGGATACTTTGTCATAGTGAGGGAGCTTGCAAACTCAATGAAGAAGGAAGGTTTTGTCTTGAGCCATGTAATGGAATTTGGTATACAATCTATAATGATGAACTTGCCACCAGACTCAAAGAAGCTCGTGATGCCCCTCAGGTTCTCGGTAAGAAAACGCGAAGCAGTTAGTAATGTAGTTTTGCGATTCTTTCTTTTTCTTTTTTTTCATAACAGGTCATGGTCATGTCCGTATTCTTTTTTCACCAGGTTCAGATGCAAAATGTGGAATTGAATGGCAAGGAGCTAGTTTCCCGGTTCAAGAAATCGAATCGCTTGGACCGTAAAGATATGGTAAGTTAATTGTTTATTGATTTTTTACCACTGCATTTTTTCCTTTTTCTAGTATTTTTTATATATCACTTTTCCTGGTCAAATCTTGCTCACACAAATGTAAATATTTTTAGGGGGGCCAAGTTGCCTACACTCATGATATGCTTTTCTTTGGCAAGTTGCTTACACAAGTGCATAACTTGCCTGTGCATCTTTTGGCAAGTTGCTTACACAAGTGCATAACTTGCCTGTGTATCTCTTTTTATTTGGCAAGTTGCTTACATAAGTGCATAACTTGCCTGTGCATATTTGCTTTTCAGTCCATGTAACAATTTCCGAGAGCACACAGAAAAGTTGCTTACATCCAGCCTCCAGCATGGTTTCATTTTTTGCAATACTACATGTGCACATGTATAAGTATTTTGAAGTTGCCTATTTTTTTACTAACCCTAGTTTTTTTCTAACAGATTATGTTCCCAGTTTTAGAGAACATTGACAAGACAAAGCCAGTGACAGGGAATCATTATTGGATTTTTAATGTGAACATTAGGTACCGACGTTTTGAGGTTCTTGATTCTTGGAGGACGCTCCAGAACAAGACTCTAGATGTTTGCGCAAGGAAAATGGTTGCAAGTTTTCGGGTTCTTTGGGAAGAGCACTACGCCATGTCTCACATCTCTATGGATGACTTTGGGCATACCAACATTGACGTTCCAAAACAAAAGACTTAGTAAGCATCCATTTTCACACATACTCTGCTTTGTTCAGATTTTCACAAGTGACAGTACTACATAGAGTAAACTAGCTAACTAGAAAACATTTATGTATAGGTTCGACTTTGGTGTTTTTGCTCTTACGATAGCAAACGGTTGGGAGGCAAGGGTTGTTCCAAAATTCACAGCTGAGGATGTTCCAAACATTAGGAAACAACTGACTGACACGTGGGTTGACAATGGGCACAACAAGGCTCCATGGAAAGCCATCTTCAAGTTAGCATAGGTCAGTTTTTTTATCCCCTCACGCGTACTGCATCATCAGCATTACTGCATCATCAGCATCATGGAAATGCATTTGAATTTTCTTGCATTGTGAATTTTGGACCACCGGGGGAGTTGCCTGTATAAGAACTTGGGCCAGGCAACTCAAATGGCATAAACAGACAATTAAAGATTCAATGTGAGACAAGTTACTCAGAAGAATCCATAAAAGATAAATAATACTCCCTCCTTTCCGGTCTATAAGGCTTATCTCAATTTTTTTTCATTTTTCCAATTTATAGGGCCCATCTTCATATTTTTTTAAGATTTCAAGGCGCATTAAATCTTCGCATGCAAAAATTAAAAAGAAACTCACCAATGCATGCAATGCTACTACTCATCTAGTGGTCAAGCATGCATGCACTGCAATTAATCCCAATTAATGCATCAATTTAGTTTGGGTAGTTTTGTAAAGTACGAGATACATTCCTCCACTCACCATATGCCTTGGTTGATGAGATTTCAGATTTGAGCCCTATAAACTGGAAAGGAGGGAGTATGATCATTACACAACCAGGAGATTATTGCATCTTCAGCATTACATAATCTTCTGCATGTAAGTTTTTGACCACTAGGGGGGAATTGCTTGTATACATTTTTTGCCAGGCAATACAAAGCACACAACAGACAACTCAAATATCATAACTAGGCAATTCAAATTACAATGTGAGGCAAGTTACTCAGAAGAGACCATAAATTAGAAATAATAGTTTAGGATGTTCAAACATATCAACTTGCAAAGACATAGTGGGATAGAAATTCAAATAACAGTTCAGACAAAGGACCATATAGGAAATAGCAATTTGTCAATGCCATTCAACATATCTTTCAGCCATCTGGTCATTGTGTGACCATCACACCAATCTGGTGGTGCACTACGCACCATTGTGGTTAAAAGACCCACAATAGCTACACTTGTTTTTCCTCTTCGGATGCAGCTCAAGTGCTGATTGAATTCTTCTTGACTTTGCCCTACCTTTTGTAGTTGATTTTGGATTGTCTCTAGGAATTGCAAGGCCAGGTGTGGTTGTAGGTCTTCCAAATTGTGGTTCAACCATCGAAGTACCTTGCGTGGCTGCAATAGCTGCATGTAGCGATGCAATACTGAGTGGCCGGTGTGCATGTCCACCTGGAGGTTGCACAATAGGAGACGAAAGTGCGTTGCCACTTTCTTCTTGCGTAGTTGAAGAACTGGGACGCTGTCCATACCCGCCATCAACTATTGCTGATGCTCCAGCAATGGTGCAAGGCCAGGACTAGTCACATACATTGTGTTTGCTGCGTTAGACCCCCGGCGATGGTTGTATAGCCCCCATAGGTTGTGGTGCAGGCCAGGTTGCTGGTCTAGGACCCATAGGAGTTGGTGCAGGCCCTCTTGCTAGTGTTGCATCCCTCAAAAGCTGTGGCGCAACCCCTCTTACTGTTTGCGTAGGCCTTGTCATTGTCGACCCCCCAAAAAGGTGCGGTGCAGTTCCACTATTTACTGGCACATATCCCGAAAGTTGTTGTATATGCAACCAGCTTCGTACTAGAGGGCCCCTGGGCAGTGGTACGACCCCCTGGGCATTGGTGCAGCCCTCAACGTTGTTTGTTGATGTCCACCTTCATTCATAGAGTTACCAGCTAGCGTTGCTGCATTTTTTCTCCGCGGTGCAGAAGTAGGTGGCTGCTGCCTAGGACCAGAAGATGCTTGTGCAGGTCCTTCAGGATGCACCGCAGGGCCGCTAGTTGCCCGAGTATTACTCAGTGGTGGTGTAGAACCACCAGTGGGCCCACTTGTGGGTGCTGTCGGCTTCTTCCTTGACATGTTGAGATTTTTGATTTCATGACGTGCACCACGCATATGTTTCTATACAACATCCGTCGCATCATCTGACGGACTAGCAACCCGAGCAATACTACCAAAATCCATCATCAAATTTGCATGCCTGAATTCTTTCTTCGACTGTGGTGGCATCTCATCGGGTTGATCTTCGACAACGGGGGGTGCATTGGAAATTGCCAAAGGTGTCCATCTTCTAAGTATATACTGCGCTGGGATTTCATCCACACCAAGTTGGTTGAAAACTTTCAAGATATGGCAGCAAAGCATGTCGTCCCTCTCAATCTTGCAACAGTCCAATATAGTCTCCAGCACTAGCTTCCACCGTGACAAAATAGTCCCTAGAACCATATTTAGCAACCCACTCTTGATTTGGGTAAACCTCATACAAGTTTTCACCATATGGTCGCACGTTGTACCTCGTAGTCAACTGAAACTCATCATGAAACTTCTCGTACAAGTCCCTAGTATATGATCCATACGCCTACTTCTCTATTGGGAAAGATGACCACATTTCAGTCTGCAAATGTCCCATCCTGTAATCTTTTGAACCCTCTCAGACTAGTATGTGTGTTTGGATTTTCTGATATTGCTTCACGAAGTTCAAAATGGACTTGTGTGGGTTCACATATCGCTTAAGGACAGCCTTGAACCCCTCGTTGCATTGAGTTGACTGCAAGAAAGGGAAGAATTAATTGGTGTTGGAAGTAATAGGGTACCCATGTTTCTGTGTATTTGTATATATTCTCGAAGTGGGAGTCAGTCATAGCCTCATACTTCATCATCAGCTCACACCACGGATACGTCTCCAACATATCTATAATTTTTGATTGTTCCATGCTATTATATTATCTGTTTTGGATGTTTTATACGCATTAATATGCTATTTTATATGACTTTTGGGACTAACCTATAAACATATAGCCTAGTGTCAGTTCCTGTTTTTTCCTTGTTTTAGAGTTTGGCAGAAAAGGAATACCAAACAGAGTCCAAACGAAATGAAACTTTCGTGATGATTTTTCTTGGACCAGAAGACATCTAGAGGACTTGGAGTACACATCAGGGAAGCCACGAGGCACCCACAAGGACGGAGGGCGCGCCCCCACCCTTATGGGCCCCTCATGACTCCACCGCCCTATTTCTTCCGCCTATATATTCTCAAATACCCTAAAACCTTCCAGGAGAGCCACGAAACCACTTTTCCACCGCCGCAACCTTTTGTACCCGTGAGATCCCATCTAGGGGCCTTTTCCGATGTCCCGCTGGAGGGGAATTCGATCATGGAGGCCTTCTACATCAACACCATTGCCTCTCCGATGAAGCGTCAGTAGTTTACCACAGACCTACGGGTCCATAGCTAGTAGCTAGATGGCTTCTTCTCTCTCTTTGATTCTCAATACCATGTTCTTGGAGATCTATTCGATGTAATACTTTTTTTGCGGTGTGTTTGCCGAGATCCGATGAATTGTGAATTTATGATTAGCTTATCTATGAATATTATTTGAATCTCCTCTAAATCCTTATATGCATGATTTGATATCTTTGCAAGTCTCTTCGAACTATCGATTTGGTTTGGCCAACTAGATTGTTTTTTCTTGCAATGGGGGAAGTGCTTAGCTTTGGGTTCAATCTTGCGGTGTCCTTTCCCAGTGACAGTAGGGGAAGCAAGGCACGTATGTATTGTTGCCATCGAGGATAACAAGATGGGGTTTTCATCATATTGGTTGAGTTAATTCCGCTACATCACGTCATCTTACTTAATGCGTTACTCTGTTCTTATGAACTTAATACTCTAGATGCAGGTAGGAGTCGGTCAATGTATGGAGTAATAGTAGTAGATGCAGAATCGTTTCGGTCTACTTGACACGAACGTGATGCATATATTCATGATCATTGCCTTAGATATCTTCATAACCTTGTGCTTTTCTATCAATTGCTCGGCAGTAATTTGTTCACCCGCTGTAATATTTTCTATCTTGAGAGAAGCCTCTAGTGAAATCTATGGCCTCCAGGTCTATTTTCCATCATATAAGTTTCCGATCTACAATTTTACTTTCCTAATTACTTTCTTTGCAAATCTTTTACTTTCTGTTCCATAAACCAAAAATATTACGTTACCGTTTATCCATCTATATCAGATCTCACTTTGCAGATAACCGTGAAGGGATTGACAACCCCTTCGTCGCGTTGGGTGGAAGTTGGTGTTTGTTTGTGTAGGTATTCGGTGGCTTGTTGCATTGTATCCTACTGGATTGATACCTTGGTTCTCAAAACTGAGGGAAATACTTACTCTACTTTGCTACATCACCCTTTCCTCTTCAAGGGAAAAACCAACGCAAGCTCAAGAGGTAGCAACCACCCTGCCTCAAATTCCTCTAGCATCAAGCTAAAGTCAACACAATTGTTGAAATCTTTGGACAAGCTAGGGTTTCGTCCCAACAATGCTCCAAGCTTCTCTTGTGCTTTTTTCATAATATGCCAGCGATAACAGCGTTGCACACTTGTAGGGAAGATCTTTTTAATTGACTGTGCCATTGCGATGTATTGGTCGGTTATGATGTTGGTGGGTGCTACATTATGCATTGCCTCAAGGAAGGTCTGGAATAGCCAATCAAAGCTTGACGCCAACTCTTGCCTAACAAAATCACATCCTAACATGAATGACTGCCCATGTCTGTTAATCCGAATGAATGGTGCAAAGGACATGTTGTACATGTTAGTCATATATGTTGTGTCAAAGGAGATGCAATCATGATAAGATTCCACATAGGCCTTCCTTGCTGCACCATCGACCCAGAAAATATTCTCAACCCTGTCCTCCTCATCATATTTTTTCTTGTAAAAAAATTTGGATCCTCTTTTTGCTGATCTTTAAAGTAAGCAACTGTCTCGAATCATATCCCCTTCTCTTGTAGCATCCTTGTTCAAGACCGTCTTGAGGTTCCTAATGTGCTTAGTGGTATATGCTACTTCTTGAGCTTGCGTTGGTTTTTCCCTTGAATATGAAAGGGTGATGCATCAAAGTAGAGTAAGTATTTCCCTCAGCTTTTGAGAATTAAGGTATCAATCCAGTAGAAGACAACGCACAAGCTAACGAATACCTACACAAACAAACACCAACTTGCACCCAACGCAATAAAGGGATTGTCAAACCCTTCATAGTTATTTGCAAAGTGAGATATGATATAGATGGATAATCGTTAAAGTAATATTTTTTGGTATTTTTGGTTTATAGATCGAAAGTAAAAGATTGCAAAGAAAGCAAATAGGAAATTAAAATTGTAGATCGGAAACTTATATGATGGAAAATAGACCCCGGGGCCATAGGTTTCACTAGAGGCTTCTCTCAAGATAGAAAATATTACGGTGGGTGAACAAATATTGCCGAGCAATTGATAGAAAATCGCGAAGTTATGACGATATCTAAGGCAATGATCATGTATAGGCATCACATCCGTATCTTTCCTGATGTGCACTCCAAGCCCTCTGGATGTCTTCTGGTCCAAGAAAAATCACCGCAAAAGTTTCATTCCGTTTGGACTTCGTTTGGTATTCCTTCTTTGCGAAACTCTAAAACAAGGAAAAAACAGGAACTTGCACTGGGCTCTAGGTTAATAGGTTAGTCCCAAAAATAATATAAAATAGCATATTAATGCATATAAAACATCCAAAACAGATAATATAATAGCATGAAACAATCAAAAAATATAGATACGTTCAGGGTGTTAAAGTTAGAAGGTAGGGGTGGGGAGGGGGTGTGGTTTAAAATCTGTAGTCAAATTGAAGTTATGAAGATGAGTAAGGAAGGCCCCTTCTTCTAGTGGGATCCCTTGGTGTGATCGCAAATACTTAGTCAAACATGGTTTGTCAACCAACGGATGGTTGTGCTCGCCAACAAAGTAGATCACCTCCCATCTGCCATCTATTAGCTTCACAACCATCTTAGCTTTGCAACCAGTTTGCACAATTTTATCTCTTTTTCATTTCTTGCTCCTCTTTTTGGCTTTACTATCATCATCAACAAAGATAATATCCTCATCTTCATCATCTTTTGTTTGCTCAACAATGTCATCTAGCACAGGAATCTTTTCTGCCCCTCTGTCATCGACATCAGGCTTTCGAAACTTGTTGCAAACAAATTGTTGTTTTATCAAATCCCCAGTTTTCATATCCTTCCTTGAAGTATTCATTTTGACCAAAAAACCCATCTACAAGGAATATGCATTGTAGTGCTCCTTGGCATCTTCGAAAGTATCAAACCTGATGCCCACATAATGCTCCTTGGGCTGCAACCAAGCTTCATCATCATTTTCAGCACCCAAACCATTACCAATAGTCCCACCAGTATCACCTGCAGCACCTGTGCCATCAAGGGTATGAGCATCACTCTCAGTTGCTACTGCTACAGGTACTTGTGTATTGCTTGGAGCCCCTCTCCCACAACTTGAGTGCGCATCTGTCTCCATTGCTTCTGCAGCAGCAACACCATCTTTTTGCATGATAGGAGGATTAGGTGATTCCGCCACAAATTCTGCATCTCCAACAACATGTTGTGTACAGTATGTAGGATCACCATTATTTTCATATGGTTCCTCATTCAGGTCAATCATTGTCAACCTGTTTATTTTTCAACATGAAAAAAAGGTAAAGCAAGTCAGCTGAATGATGCAAGCAAGTAGCACAGTAAATACAGGCAAGCCAATAACACATCCACCTAAGCACACCAGAATCAGAAGAATAATATCCATTTGTTTTTAAGGAAACATTTTGAGTATGATTACATAGGCTTTTTTGTGTGCATCATAATTTTTCTTCTCTCTTTTAAATGTAGGCAACTCTTTTTTATCTGCATGCCATCCAAGGTTTTCTCATGAAGCAAGTGTCCTTTAAGAGTCATTAAGATCGAGCATGGAATTCACACCAAAATCAGAGAGTGCAGCAGCATATTTATGTTAGAACTTTAAAACAACAGCAATTATGCGCAACAACGTTGTGCCTTTATGTGTAGTACTTGTGTTTCACCTATCTTCCGCACTAGCAACAAAACTATTGTGTTTTTTATGTTCAGTGTGTTCCGTATCCGCGTATTCATGTTCCAAGCGACGTAGAGGCTGAGATAAAATAGTTGCCATGGGGGTTTTCTCTGTACAGGAAATTTTTCTTGTCTTTTATTTTTTTGCAGGATCAAAATATCAAGTTTTTATCTATCTGCGCAAGCGTGGGAAGACAACACTTTTTGCAGAAACACCAGTTATAACTGAAGGTAATTAGAAACCCCATGATATCCTCTGCACTCTCTCACTTATCACCACTATTGAAACAACATACTTTTTAGCTTTTCTAAATGGTTTTGCTTTCACATCAGAATGTTATTTTGCAACACAAGTTGACATCATCCGCCATGTTTTAGCTAGAACAGAAACTTTTTGTTATTGTTGCCTACTAAGCATAAATTTCCATCATTTTTGCAAGTTGCAAAAGGTTCATGTTTTGTATGTTCCTTATTAGTGTCAGATATGTCACATTTTTTGCTAAAGTTTTGTGTATCTTACATAAGCACCACTAGTTGCTCAACGACAACACTGTTTTTGCTTGAATAGCTTTCAATTTTTTCTACAAGAGTTGTTATGAGAGTATAGATTTGTTACACAAGTTGCTTCCATCAGTCTAGTTTTTTACCCCACAATAGCATCTTCTTGATTGTGTGTATCTTATATAACTACCTCAGATGCCTGATAATAAGACTATTTTTGCCCAAACAAGATGAGCAGATTGCCAACTTTAACTTGAGCAGAGAAACAACAGATCTATCCATCACTTTTTTAGGGTTTTTGATTTGATTTTAGGGTTTTTTACAATGTGTTCTTTTGTTCTTATGCATCAGGGAAGCAGGAGAGATGCAGCAAACCAAAGACATGTTGGATGAACAAGAGTAATTTTGTACATGAGGATAGCATAAGGGAAAAAGTAAGGGAAAATGTGAGCAATTTTTTGATGGATTGCCTCTGTGCTTCTTCTCTAACAGCCCTTCCTGCATTTCTCTGGTTTCTTCTATGATTTTTTAGCCTTTTGTGGTCGCCATTGCAGGGCTATGAAGGTTTTAAGATCTAGGATGGTGGAACTGGCCCCTTTTCTTGCTTTCTTGCTTGGGGAAGAAGAAGATGCGGTGGAGAGGGTCTGGCTGCAGGCGCCTCAGGGCCGAGCGAAAGCTGGGGTGGGGGTTGGCGGGGTTCAGTAATCACGTGAGAGGGTTGGCGGGGCTGGGGGCTGGCGGAGGACCAGGTTTTCTAGCGGGGGGATTCTCTTTCCTTTTTTGCGATATGGGGGGACAAGGACTTCCCTTTTTTGGGAGGCTGCCAGGGAATGCTAGGGAGCAGCCGACTGCTCCCTAGACGCGTCCAACTTTTTAACAACACATCATATTTTACATATCTCTACTCCTAATGGAGGAGTTCGTACGTCATTCGTTCGGTACCCACGCTCCCCATCGATCCTCCTAATGGAGGAGTTCGTACATCGTTCGTTCTCTACCCACGCTCCCCATCGATCGTTCCACCCCACCGATTTTTTCAACAACATCCCAGTTTCACCTCCGGTTTACAGGAAAAAAACCCAGAAAATAGAACAGCCCTACCCACCGCATGCACGCACACCTCACGATCCCCAACTATCGCCGGACCTAACAAGGGTCCACCACGTTAGGGCATTACACTAGGTGCGATCAAGATGCGATCGCAACTGCTAGGGTTTCGCTCACGGGGGTGATTTCTTACTGGCGGCTGTAACTAAGGATTACGTGATCCATCGGTTGCCTAGTCGCCAGATCGTGTGTTCGTTGTCTGGCAACTTGCTTGGCTGCCGCGCTGGGGCAACGGCAGGAAGCATGGCACATGACAAGGGACCCCCAATTGGACGGTGTCCCGATCCTCGGTGAGGGATGATGCGCGCTTCTCTGTAAGGATGGATGGCTCATCTTCACCTAGAAGGAAGACTAGGGGCTGATCATTGAGGACAAGCCAAGTGTTCTATTATTCGTCATGCTATTGAGCACAGGAGGGCGGGGCGATGTCGGCGATCTGGACCAACATGTAATCCCATTCATATCCCCACCTTTCCTTCTTCCCGTTGACCAGGTCCTCATTCTTTGTGTTCTTGAGCTACATGTATATGTACGTGCAAAGTTAAGAACTTCACCTGTTGGACTTTGGGTTGCTGGGACGAAACAGACAACAAGAATAGCATGGAGAAGGGATGTTCTCTCAAGGACCAGGAGGGTCCACTTTCTCTAAGTGGTGCCAGCGCGGCTTGGCCGCACGCCGCTGCGGCCTGTCGAGTCCACTCCTGCTCACTAGCGATGGCAGCGAGGCTAAAAACGTCCTAGGGATCCTACCAGTACAGGTGCACGACTGGGATGATGTCGTGAGGGCACCTTGAGTTGTTGCCTCTTGCCATTGCTCACCTTTTTCCTTTCTATTGGATGGAACGGGAAGCCTGGCAGCTCCTGGGACGGTGCCACCCTCCATCAGTTAGACTAGCTAGGTCTACGCACACTCTATTGATTAGCTAACAAACTAGAGCACGTTAGCTAGCTTGAGTAGTCCAAGTTTGGTATTTAACCTATTAATTCTTGGATGAGTGTGTTTGGAGGCGAGAAGGAAATCTGTTACTTTGCAAATTCCAAGTCTTGTCGTGACTATTATTACACGTCAAACATATAGTAATGCGAGTGTGAGTGTGTTTTGAATTCCCAATTGTTAAGTTCTGGTGATTAACTGACCGGGGATTCAGTTTGGATAGCTACCCAGGGTATGAATGTGATCAGTGTGACTGATTGTGATTTGTTTAGTGGTGAAAATGTAGGAATTAATTTGTTTCATCGATTTTGTACTTGCATTTGGCCATAGAATCTAGTTGGGGTAGCATATGCCTAGAATTTACTTAACCACAGTTTTGAGAAATTTTCGAAAGTTGTTTATTTGTTCTATTAAACATGGTGGAATTTCCTTATAATTGCGGGCATTTGGTTCAAAATCTAATTTCCTATTGTTAACCGATAGCATGGATATCACTAATTATCATCATGATGTCCATAAAAAAATCATCATGACGTGTCGAATCCTCGAGCACTCATTTGGATGTTGATGAATCTATATCACAACTTCTGTTGAATTTTCATGGTTGGAGATACCGCAGGAATTCTGATTCAGCAAGGCCCTCATTGAAACAATGGAGGAGATGGTGCTCAGTGGTGCGCTCAGCAAGAGTTCGCCTCTCCCATAGTACGTCCGACATCTGCTGATTTGGCAGGGCCCTCATGGGAACAAGGTACGTCCGACATTTGCTCTTTTGTGAATCAACCCATAGGCCCTTTAATAGTTGTGAGTTGCTGGGTGTTTTCGTGGGCTTCTTGTTTCTTTCAGTCCATGAAAGACGCATTAATTGGAGCACCAGGTCAAGAACAAGGCCTTCTTCAAGGTACTGCTACTTGTTATTGTAGTTGTACTGATGCAGCTCAGCTAAAAATCTCCTGCCTTCTCTTTGATGCCATGATGATTTGTGTGCTTAATTAAGTAAATTACATTTTGGCGCATGTTATTTTCCATGTCGCCATAAGGCATTGTTCTTTTGGGACATGCATAGGGGTGCTTTGTACCGGTACATAACTTCGTGACAAAAACAAGATCAAACTTTTTAATCGTAGGCTCTGAATTATTAAAAAGATATGAAAAATTAAACTATTAATTTCTTTGCAGGGGAATTAGCCATTTAGTATTTCACTAAATAACTATGGACTAGCTACTATTTTTAAAATGGGATGCTTATTGGACTAGGGACGTGTGATATTTTTCTCCCATTGCAAAGCTAAACCAGGATGTGCCATCTTTGTAGTTTACATATTTTTTCAATGTGCTGGCACACATTTTGAGGCATCAATTTCAGTTAAGTCGTTGTCCCATTCTGCACAAGACTGCCAAAAACCATTGCTGATACCACTCTACATTGGACCTACACAGTCATTAGTTTGTCACACAATGGTCTGTCTTTTGTAATGTGACATTATGGCTAACTGTTTGGTTTAAATTATGGCTGGTAGGTGTCCTTGGATGCTGCAAATTTTATTAACCTAACTACTTGCTATTTGCTCGGTTCAGGTAGGTGTCCTTGGATGCTGCAAATTTTATTAACCTAACTACTTGCTCTTTGCTCGGTTCAGGTAGGTGTCCTTGGATGCTGCAAATTTTGTTAACCTAACTACTTGCTATTTTGCTCGGTTCAGGGTGCAGATAAACTAATGGAGCTACCAAGAGTCCTATCATTTGAAGGCAGAACATTGAACATATTTGTGATCGAACACTCGAGACAACTCTTAATGAGTTATAGCAACTGAAGAGTGAATATTTGCGTAGGATGCAACAAAGCTACATGGCATGAGATTATTGAATGCGTTGAGTAATCTGGAATGGCAATACTTTTGGTTAAACAGATGCTCTTGAGATTATTTCTCATGCCAACATGGTATGCCCGAGTGAAAAATGTGCCACCATGTCTTCTTAGAGGAGGTTTCTGGTTGGATAAATGAGAAGGCCGCGATGCCTATTTGGGCTAAGATGACTCCTAACATTGCTGGTATTACAGAGGGAACTTGAGCTTCCATAATACATCTATATATTGAGTAATTGGCAGTCACATTTTTTATTAGAACAATTGAGTTCGTACCAAAAATCCCCATCGCAATGCTGGTTGTTGTTCGCACACGAACACGTCACCGTGTACCCTCGATGCCGAGGGTGATGCACCGCAGCTCATGTCGAAGGAGACCCGGCCGGAAGCGCGGTACGCAGGCAATCCGGCGGACGCTTTTGAAGACCCGAAACCCCGCACGCCCGGGAGGGACCCCGTCTGGACGCGCGGCGGCTATGGGCTGCCCTAGGTCGACCTGATCGCCCCTAGGGCCTCGAGGTTCGCCGCCCTGCAACAAGAAGAACAGACGAAGAACGAGGAAGAAGAAGAACTAGGGTTAAGGAGAAAGGATAAAAGATAAAAAGTGGTAGATGAATTGATCGATTGTGTGTTGTTCAATCGACCGTCACCCCTTAGATATATAATAGGCGGCTGGACTTCCCATGTAAGGAAAATGTTTGGATTCACGTCCACAACCCTAATCGAACCCGGATTGGTTTTGTCCGAACTTTCCAAAACTGTTCGGTTTAAACTGGCTGCACCTTGCGGGTCCTTTTTGTGGTGGTAAACAATCTCGGATGGAAACGAGCCTAGAAGCAATCTTGACCGTTTCAACGAGACGAATGACTTTCATGTTGAACGTTTTTTGATTTGAGGCCATCTTCTGGGCCAAAACAGTCACACAGAACACCTGTTCGCTCGCGCTACCCATCAGACCTATGTCTGGTGGGGCGCGCCACATCTCCCTCATGACAAGGCTGCACTCCGATAGATCTAACTTTTGCATACAAACTCGGATTGGGACGATTTTTATATCAAAATCAACCGTTTCGACGAGACGAAGACAATTCGTGTTGATCATTTTTCCATATGAGGACATATTAATTGGGTTTAAAGCCATTCTTTAATCTGGTGTCAACATGAGCATCTCTGAAGTTGTCATAACTTTTGCATCCGAACTCCATTTTAGACCATCTTCATATTCATCTTGATCTTCTCAAAGAGAGCCATCTCATAGTGACTTTCAATAATAAGTTTGAATTACTCTTGACATAGCTTCAAGCCACTCTTTATAAACGTGCCACTTTTGAGTGTCAACACATGCCCCCCTGTTTTTCGGTAAAGCTAGCGTGCCGAAAAATAACTTATACCAAGTTTGTTCTAAGGACGATGTCAACACTCCATCGGCCATTTATATGTCCTTAGGACGATAAGTATATATCGACCATAACTTGTGTGAACTTTCTGATGCAAACTTGGGTGAAACCTTCTCAGCTTCATTAAAAATCCGGTGATAAAGTACCATAGATATGTATCTCAAGGTCATCCTCCGAACCATATTGTTCACCCTTTTGCTAGGATTTTGTAGATAATCAACAATACTTTCTCCAATCCTTACTCTCGCCTGCATAAAAATTTCATTAGTGGCCGAAGCTATGGACTTCGGTTCGGTCTTACCTATATTGACGAGACTAAACATCGGCTATTGAGAGAAATGCAATACAACATGATTAACATAGTAGCCGGATGTTTGCTGTGCCAATTCTTTCGAATTGTCATGTCTAAATATATGAACAATTTTAAAGCAAACCAAGGTAAATTTTGCATCTAGACATACCCCAAGATAAACTATGAGTGAT
This sequence comes from Triticum urartu, assembly GCF_003073215.2. Classification (NCBI taxonomy): domain Eukaryota; kingdom Viridiplantae; phylum Streptophyta; class Magnoliopsida; order Poales; family Poaceae; genus Triticum; species Triticum urartu. Next base: position 1,091 of record NW_024116355.1, on the reverse strand, counting down.
TCGTCAAAACATTGATAAACCCTGAATATTTGTTGCACTACTCATAACGAATCACCGAAAGCCTCAGTATGTATAGCACCTATAGCAATTAAAAGACTCAATCCGAATAACAATGCATATTCGGCTTTCATTAATCATGCATAAAAATATTCTAAGAGGCATAGGGCTTAAAAAACAGTACCATAAAGAAATATATAAACAACACCAACACTTTGGCCATTGCTACGAATTGAACCATCAAAACATAATCTCCATAGTACTAGAAAGACAAGGCTAATATCAAAATTATGCATGTCATTAATCCGATGTTTAGTAATAAAATCAGCTATGATTTGGCCTCTTATAGATCTCAGAGATGCATAAGCCAAATCATATCCAAACAAAGTATAAGCTCACTAGCCAATTCTGCAACTATGAATTGGCCTATGCAGCATACATTCAATGACATCGGTCACTATGTCCTAACTCCATTCAATCATAATATAGGCATACATATAAATTTCCATGAGCACGTACCTTGTCTCGCTCTCCAATCGAATTAAGGACGATGTTAGAATACTACACTGGCCATGTACTGACATACTCTTAGGACGATAGATAAATATCGGCCATTACCATGTAAACTTCATTCAAAACACATACAACCGAAATAAACAAATGAAATGACAAATCAAGTATTTCGATCCTTTGGATCAGCAACAAACTTGTAGCTAATCAAATGTATAGTGACTTGGTAATACCCTTTCATGACGTAAGAAATTATATTGCATCCATGTATTAAAATAAGCTGATTGAGGGTTACCAATCATACCTGATGACGAATTCCATGGCATAGGCGTTAATGGCATAGTTGAAGAATATGGATAATGTGTAGACCTAAGATGTTGAAACCTTCGGCTTGGTCCTTCATAGTTTTCACTCTTTTTCTTCTTCACATTTGCCGCACTTCTTGTAATGGAAGCTTGCACATAATTCTTATTTTGAGCACTTCCTTTGGGAACCCATGCCATGTTCCTTTCTTCAAGTTCTTGCGCACTAAGTTTTTGTAATTTCTTCTTTTGCCAATACGATAAGCTGAGCAGGCATCTCGG
>NW_024116354.1:0-14622 GCF_003073215.2 Triticum urartu | reverse complement strand
TGCGGGTGCGCGTCACCGGCGCCCCTCCCGCCGCCGCGAACGGCGAGAGCGGCGCCTCGGGCGGCCGGTTCTACGCGTGCAACCACCGCACGCTCCTCGACCCGATTGCCATCTCGAGCGCGCTGGGGAAGCCCGTGTTCGCCGTGACGTACAGCCTGAGCCCGCTGTCGGAGCTGCTCTCGCCGATCCCGCTGCTGCGCCTCACCCGCGGCCGCGACGAGGACCGGCGCCGCATGTCGTCGCTGCTGGAGCGGGGCGACGTGGTGGTGTGCCCGGAGGGGACGACGTGCCGCGAGCCGTACCTGCTCAGGTTCAGCCCGCTGTTCGCCGAGCTCGCCGACGAGGTGAGCCCCGTGGCGGTGGACGAGCGCTCCACCATGTTCTACGGCACGTCGACGTCGCCGGGCGCCAAGTGCTTGGACTCGGTCTTTTTCCTGATGAACCCACGGCCGGAGTACTCCGTCCACTTCCTGGAGCCCGTGCGCACAGACAACCCGCGTGGCAGCATCGAGGTCGCGAACCAGGTGCAGGGCGTGCTGGCCGGCGCTCTCGGGTTCACGCCCACGGCCCTGACGAGGAAGGACAAGTACTTGCTGCTCGCTGGTAATGAGGGGGTCGTGTCGACCAAGACGAGCAAAGTCATCTAGAATTGTAGGGATGTTTAGAACATATAGTAGTACATAGTAGAGTGTTGTTTTGCGGTATTGTACATCGCACTGCATAACCACATTTTTTGTATGCCGGATTGATGAACTGGGTATGTTTGGAACGCTAAAGTTTCATATATTTCACATGGGATGGGACACATTATTCATCAGCTGCCTGGATTCTCTGGAAAAATATCTAAGCGCTAGTCAAATTTCTCCTTCGTGTAGCTTCTTCCTCTTGCCGCGCTTCGACTCCGGCCGAATTGCCGGTCTCCTTGCTACCCCCACCCTCCCCAAGCTGCCATCTCCACGGAAAAGGCATTTACATCCGTGTTCCGTTCACAGCGTGTATCTCCACCGTCTAAATCTATACATGATGTATGTGAGAAAGCTGAGAAGGGTCCTGCTAGGACCCAGGTTAGTCTTGTCCAGTAGTAGGTGACGCGCTATTGATAGATTCACTTTACCCCTCCGACGGTGGAATTAATTCCTGTGATTATCTCTCTAGCCTATTTTGTTGGAAGTAATTTAAACATCACAAAATTAAAATATCATGTTATTGAAATTGTTTTCAAAGAATGTTCTTTAAATAGTTTTAAATAAAACCAAACTGCATCCCACAAAAAAACATAGAACCAAACTTTATTAAACTGGTTTTTGAACTTTGCCATGACAAATAGAAGTACTTTTGGAAAACTCTGGCATAGCTCGCAATTTTTAAAAAAATAGGTAGAGAACATTTTAACCGTATTTTTGGAACTTTATCGCCAAAACTCAAAGAACTTTTCATTTTTATTGGTTTCTTCAAAAATCCTTCTGATTTTCATGGCAAAGTTCAGGCACATTCTTCATAAAGTCCGATAAAGCCTTCATAAAAATTGCACGCGCGTGATTTTTTAGTGAGGCTGTGGGTTAACATGTAATAATCCTACAGTAACTAGTGACATTATCCTGCAACAAAAAGTAACTAGCGACGTTAATTATCCATGCCAGATATAATTATGAGGCTGGCCTGCCACTAAACAGGAGCATGGGAGGGAAAAGTGCATAGAGCATGCGCAGGACCTAGGTAGAGAAACGAATCTACTAGCCTGTGGCTGGTGCACGGCTGACACAATAGTGGACCTAACTGATTGGACAGCATGCTTGATGGCCGGCTCGGATTCACACTGCATACAGAACGTGAACATAAAAAACCGCGTCCCCATCTCCACTGGTCTGCCGCGGCACTTGGCCACCCCTCTAAGTCCATCCTCTTCTCCGGTGCCGGCAACCCCCTCGCCGCCCCCCCGTGTTGGCCCCGGCTTGGCATCGTCAATTCACCATGCCCGGCTGCATCACCCCATCTCCGCCTCACCATCTTCTCTTCCCAAAGGGCTTGCAAATAGCAAACACGATTTCATATAAATTTGCAAGAATTACACGTAAATGCTAATCTACACTACATCAAAGGAGATTTGCCTAAACCTCTTCATATAGTTGTACCATACACTTAGGCCTCCTTTGATTTGTAAGAATATTATAGGATAGGATTCTTATAGGAAAATTTTCATTGGAGCTCTTTGGTTTGTAAGAACAGATTTCCTAGTAGGATTATCCTTCACATTTCAAAGAAAAAGAAAATTAGCTCAAACCTTATGGAAAATTTCCTATCCTACGAATCGAATAGCACCTCTTTTCCTATAGAAAATGAGATGAATCACATCTCTTTTCTATTCCTATGATATTCCTATCCTTTGAACCAAAGCAGGCCTTAACTTTCATGACCGAGAAGTCGAGAACACAGGCAATGCATAATGTGGATAGAACATAGGACATACCACTCACAAATGTAAATATATCCACACATATATTATATGCCCACGGGCAACATTCTATCATAGGTAGTAATGGTCTCCACATATATATTATATGCCCACGGGCAGCACTCTATCATAGGTAGTAATGGTCTCCACACATATATTACATGCCCACGGTCAACATTCTATCATAGGTAGTAATGGTCATAAACTAAAATCTGGATCAGAACAATGTTTCATACGGTACCTGCCAGATGACAGTGATTTATTAACAATATATGGTAGTCTCTAAATTGGCTAGCAGATTCCATGTCAGTTTCAGTTCTCATGCTATCTTTCCTAGAGAGGTATCACCTCCACATCATCATGCTCGGCCTTCGACGCTTCATTCTCGGATGTGGGAGCGTTGTTCTCGACCATGCTCATCTCTTGCAGCGGCGGCGGGTTGACAATGGTCATTGGAACATCACTGCTTTCTGCGAGGCGGCCTTTCCTTTCACGATGCTCCTGACAGTTCGCGCACCAGGGGAAGCAGCAGTGGACTATGCCAGGAGGGCATGGAGAGTTCTGGTGGAAGCACAACAATATGTGATGGTTAGCGAAAGGCCCGTGATACTGATGCATGAAACTAAAAGCCCAGCCCGCATATCAAATGCTAGACGTGACAACTGATTAGAATTAGTGACCACAAAAAGATACTATACGTGAAAAGGTGGTCAAGGACCCTCCATGCTCACAATGATGAGCAATACAGGGTTGATGAAATGGTCTGATAATTCAATGATATAACCAGCTACCGCCAGTGGACAATGCCAAGCAAAAATTTCATGACAGTGACAGAAGTTCGCTGGACGACATAACTCTCTCGTCCAAACTACAGAACTTTATTTTAGTGAGGACGGATACACATAACTTTAACCATGCAGTTTGCTTCTGGACGCCTGCATACCTAATACAACTATCTCAGATGGAGAATGCAATTCTGTACTTCTTATAGTAGAAATAAATACAACTGTTTGTAGATGTTCTTCTGAATGCGATTTATCATGACACATACAAAGAAAACAGTGGAAGAGAGAAAGAAGTACCTCGAGATGATACCTCCTCTGAAGCTGTAGACGAAAATTACCAGTATATATAGAGCATAACCACCAACCGAACACCAGGCCTTCACCAATCAGGACTGATGTGTTTGGGTCAACACCATGGAATATAGCCGTAAGGATTGCCAATGCAATGCCACCTTCAACACAGACAGCATGGCAAGTGCAGGGTGTTGTCCATGGGATATCTTCTCTAAGAGCCTGAACATTTCGTCCAAACAAAACACAGGGGCAGAATAGACCAATCCGGCATAAAACAGTAAGAAGATCAGACACGCAAGTGGTTCAGAAGTATCTCAGAATGTAGCAGTAATATATATGAAAACTGCACGGACTGAAGCATAAAGGTACAAACATCACAAACCCTATGATGACACAATTTGAATAAGAAGGCCCCATGAATGAAAGTCGGTAATAGACTAAGCAATTATGATTAGTAGACACATCCGCAAACTTTATGGTGTTCCTTTTAGTGCTTAGATTAACTCTTTAGTAAACCTGGAGATGGTCCCTCTTGTGATTAGAGATTCAGCTGCTCTGTGTTCAAGTTCAGAAGAACGGCATAAGGAACCTCGGAGCATATTACAAGATCCATCACTACAAGATTTTTTTTTTAAAATCCAACCTATGGAAGTCAAGAAAGAAAAAAGAATTAGCTATTCCATTAAGCTTTCAGGTTTCGGCCATGTACGACGCAGTCATTTATGTGCTCAACAGTTTATCGCAATTAACACTTATAGTGGGAAAGTGTACATGTACAAGAACTTTCAAACAGATCAAGAAGAAAGACATCTTTAGATCAAAAGCATTGTAGTAAAAGTAAACGTTACAACTGCTAATTTTTGCTTCTTTGAAACAATGGAAGTTGCAAATTCTTTTCAATATGAGCACATTCTCACAGCACGTTGATTTTGCAAAGAGCCTAAAAGAGCTAAAATGATAACCGACAGTCAGCTGTAGAAGTGTGTACGGGGCTGTTTGGTTTGTGCCCCAACTTGCCCTGCCAAAATTTTGGCATAGCCAAAGCAAGGGCATGACCAAAATTTTGGTGTGGTAGTGTTGTTTGGATTGTAGCCATAGCACGTACCAATTTTTTGGCAAAATGGTTGGGTCTCAGTTTGGTTTGTAGCCAATTAACATGCCACATATCAGCATCTGAGGTCTTAACTTGAAATTTTTATATAAGGAGCCCATAAATCATGATGATCAAACATTCAGAAAAAAGAACAGTAAAGAAAAGTTCAGAGAAGCAGCATGTACAGGCTTTTGTTCACCCCATGGCGCGCCCGCGTACGTGCGAGAACTGCATGGGCAAACGCCGGCTGGGTTGGGCAAGCCAAATATTTGGTGTCCAACCAAACAACAGCCAAAACTCATGGGCACGCCAATGTTTTGGCAAGGCCAGCTTTGGCTCAAAACCAAACACACCCTACATTTTGAAGAAATTTTCCAATACGGAAAAAAGAAGGGCCGTCTTTAACAATAAGAACATGATAATCGAAGCCAGACGTTACGACTGCTACTCTTTATTTCTTTCAGACAATGACCAGTGCCTAATCCCTTCCCACATGAGCACATCATCACAGGCTAATTTTACAAAGATAATAGAAGACCAAAAAGATAACAGAACTTCAAATTTGCAAACCATAAAGGCTTGCAATATGATACAAAAAAGTGTATGTGAACAATTAATATTTCAAAATAAAGTACTCCTAAGCAAGCTATAAAAAAAATGAAGTACTCAATTTGGACTGTTCAGTCATGAACCTCTACCCCTCTAGTCTAGGTAAAATACTCCTAAATGTAGGGCAGACATGCTTCGGATCGACTCCACATTATAAATTTGAGTTACATGTGTAGTATAAGACATAAATCAGCATCAGGTTGGCTCCAGTTTACAACTGAGTTATATGTGCAATGTAAAATATCAACCATGCCTTTCTCATAGACATGAGAAAGAATTAATTGACTATATGTTTAGTCTACCATGGTTTGTTCCTCGATTAAGTTCACGGTTGTTAATGAAAAAATGACAGAGAGGAAGAAAATTCAGATTTGCAAAGCATCTCTGTTTGAAAACTGTCTCAACTGGTACCACGTAAAAAGGAGGCAACACCAAATTTTTGACAGGCAACTGCTCACTAAACTAATGTGGAAATATTTCACAATGATCTATAAGCATATAAATATTGTTATAATTTGTAATTGAAATTTCGAAAGAAACACCTTTAGTGCTGAAAAATAGTCTGTAACAAACACATGTAAAAAATGGAAAACAATAAAAGCCTAAATGAAAAAAAAGGAGGATAGGAGGTGTATGGGCCATCCTTGTGCAGATGTTTCTCTTTTCTTTACTAGAGAGAGATTCACTTGACGTACGGGCTTCATAATAAAAACCTGTGTGCGCTTAATACGCGGGACCTCTAAAGGATTTAAAACTAAAGCACCTAACCTCTGTCGGTGACACTTCGGTAACACTTCAATGCCATGGAAACAAACATCTAGTTGCTGAGTTGTGCAATGTGTGTAATAGCCACAAACCCTGAGCTCAACCACAGCAACACAACCCCATCCTGTGCAGATCCACATGAAAATTCCTGCCAACTCTGGCATATCAGCACATCAAAACTACCACGAATTTTGAAGGTGTGACCCGTCTAGAGTGGGAGGAAGTAGCAGAACTAGATCGGCTAGGCAGTTGAAGGGGGGGGGGCAAATGCAAAGGCGAGAAGGAAATTCCACGCCACTTACAGCTCTCGGGGTCTTCGGCGCACCCGAAGATGCCGGTTGTCCACGGGGTCGCGGGGCGCCCGGTGGCTCTCAGGCAGCACCTGCCGCATTTGAAGCACTTCCTCTGCTCCAGCTATACAGCCACACGGCGCAGCGCCCAGAATCAGATCGGACCATCCCGATTCCCCGAACAAACAATTGCGGTAGCAGAAATTGGAAGAAAACGAGGATCGCGCGAGGAATGGCGAGACCGACCTGTGGGACGGCGACGGGCAGGTTGAGCTCGCCAGGGCGGATGTCCTCCACGCTGGGGCCGGAGGCGGAAGCGTCCTGGTCCTTCTTCAGCCTCACGTACTGCGACGGGTGGCTGCGGCTCGCCTCCGCCATTGCCGTCCTCTCCTCGCTTCGCCCCCGAGGGTTTTTGGGCTGCCGACGAAGGGGAGGGCTGCGCGGTGGGGAGTGTGGGGACGGGTGTGAGTGGTGGAGTGAGATCTGGCTCCCGACGCGTCCGACGGTCCACGGTCAGGTCAGGTCAATGACGGTTCAGCCGGGGGGTCCATCACGCAAAGGTCACGTTTGCCTTTTTGTTATCGAAATATGTATGTGGCAACCGTGTGGCAGATTGCTAAAACTATCAAACGACCCAAGTAATGTCTGATCTTCATCGCGTGGCTATTCCTCCCCTTCGCTCGTCTTCATCCCCGCACCACCACATGAATCTCCCTTGCCATGGATTTGGCCCGCAAGGCACGCCGGCCTGAAGAGATGCGCTCACAAGCCCGGCCGCCCGGCCGCAGCGGGGAGATGGAGGACGCCTGCGCCGTGGTTCCGCGCTTCGCTGACATCTATATGCGCCTCCTCGCCATGCGCCGCGACCTCAATGGGCTGGGTCTCAACGCCGACGCGCTCCGCCTCTCGTCGCACCTCTTTGATGGCCACGGCGACGCCTAGGTACGCCCAGGACTAGAACTCCCTCCCATCTCCTCGGATTCATCACCAACGGCAGCCTAGGACTGGAAGCTCCCTGTTGTGCTTGTTTTGCTCCCTAGGACGGCGAGATGGCTTGATTTGTTGTTGATTCTGGATTGGGTTTGCATGTGATGCGGGGCACAGCAGAGCACGTAGTGACATAGCAGAAGTACGGCGGCGAGCCGGCTTGATTTTTTACACTGACGCTCCTATTTGATCATCGTCCTTGCTGCTCTTATTCTGCAATGAGGCGGCTTCAAATCCATATACATTTGTTGCTCCTGTTTTTTCACCAACGCCTCTTGTGGCTGCTACTGCTGCTCACCTCCCTGCTGCAACCCCTTGCAAAATCCAGTGTTGTCTGAAGCTTGGGTGAATAGACTAATCATTCCAATCAGATTCAGTTATTTGCACGACCGATGGATTGCAAAAGGCTCCAACAAATCACTATACAAAGGCCTGAAACACTAGCATTAAGATTCAGGGAGTTTGAGTTGGGATCCCTGACCTACACAATCTCCTCTCCTGTACTTATATAGTAGAAAATGAACATCACACCTCTGTAAATTTTTGCACTAAGTTTGGGTTTACCACTGTATCAGTGCTCATCAACCTGAATCGGGCCTAGACGGCATAAATCGAGCACACTTGTGGTCCTAACAACCCACAAGTAGACCGACAACTCAAACGATTTTTTATTGGAAGCAACATGTAAACAATATTGGTAATGATTGGTTGTACCGGACGATATTCCGACCTAAAAAACCCCATTGAAACGTTGAAAATAGTTCAGGTTTCATGTCCGGTAACATCTGCATAAACAACATGGTAATTTTACATACTGCAGGTGCGGTAACTTATGCAGTCCAGGCCAGATAATTTTTTGGACCTAGGAACAAAATTCTTGAAATATACCCGGTAACTTTTATGTGTATAGCATGCTAATTTACGCACCATAGACCTAATAACTTATCTGCAACACCGTGCTAATTTCTACCGAGGAATTTTATTCGAAGAACAATAGCTCGGTAATTTCTATGTAAATAGTATGACAATTTAAGCGATGCATATCTGATAACTTACGTATGAACACCGTGGTAACATTGACCTGTGGGGAAAATGATATTGAAAACATACCCCCTATAATTTTGGCGTAAAGATCATGATAATTTATGCACCGCATACTCAAAGACATACGTATAAACTATGCAATAAGTTTGAACCCGAGGCCAAAAATTGTTGCAAAGACATATCCCGAGTAGCTTATGTGTAAATAGTATGGTACTATATACATGCAACATACTTAATAACTTAGGTACAAATACCATGGTAATCTTTTGCCGCAGTAAAAAGGCTGTTAAAAATGTACCCCCTCTAACTTATGTGTAAATACCTTGGTAACATACACGCCACATATCTGATAACTTAAAAACACCATGGTAACTTTTCACCCTTGAGGAAAAAAATTGTTGAAAACATCGATGATAACTTTTCTTTGCAAATAACATGATAATATATACACACCGATGACGTGATAATTTCATTAGCCTAGGCGTGGTAGCTTTTGACTCTCAAGAAAAGTCATTAGAACATACCAACATGAGATTGAGTTTTGAAGGTCTTAATCGCGATGGATTTTTTATGTGAAATTAGATTTTTGAATTGGACCGACTGTTTGAGTTACAAAACATTTTTAATTTTCAAATATACCCCTGGTAACTTATATGAAAATAACACGGTGATATACGAACGTCATACCGGATAAATTACGTACACCATGATAACTTTAACCAAGGAGGGAAACAAGTTAAAAAATATAGCCCTCTAATTTATGTGAAATATCATGATAATATACGAACTGCATATCCAATAACTTACGTGCAAACATTGTGGTAACTTTTGACCAAGGGGGGAGTTGTTGAAAATTATAACCCCGATAACTTATATGGACATAGCACGATAGCTTGCATACCACATGGGTGGTAACATATGTAGCAGAGGCATGATAACTTTTGACCTGAAAAATGTCATCGGAACATACCAATATGGGATCTAGTTTTGAAGATCTCGTCGAGACGAATCTTTTATGTGATAACAGTTTTTGCATCGGACCGACGGTTTGGGCTACAAAACATTTTGAATTTCGGAATAAGGAGATTTTAGCATGACATCAGTTTTTTTCCACTAGTGCATGTATGTAATTAGAGAAAGAAATAAACATGAAAGAAGCGAGTGATTAGCATGCATGCATGCAATTAGAAGGGAAAAAAGAGGTGTGTGACAGTTTTGCTATCTGCCACACATGTGCCAAATAGTGCGGTCCTTTTGTTATAGGACACTTTTTTTCTTTTTTGTGAGAATGGGCACATTTTTCTAATATTGAACACAGAACTTTTCCAGTCTTTATATCTTGTCGTGCACACACTTTATTTCATAATTTGTGCCAAACAACAAAAAACATTGATTCCTCAAAATCCCCATCAATTCCTCCGGGATTTGATCAGAAACCTATTGGAGGCTTTACATCTACCATGTCCCGCCATCAAGCGGCATATAAATGCGAAGGGAACCCGTAGCCTGACCTGTGGGGAGCGGGTGGAGCGATGGTGGCTGTATAGGGCTCGCATAGAGTTCCCTTGGGTTTTTTTTAAAGCGAGTTCTCTCGATTTTGAGGAGAAGTTAGGGTTCCGCGAATGGTGGGCTAGGATATACATGAAGAAGAGAGACTACCTGAGTAGGAGTATAGGATAGGATGTAGTCTCTTCTCTTCTTACCTCCTTCAAAGCGGTTGTTAGTGTAGTGATATACATGTTGTTCTTAGGTAATGTAAAATGTACGGTGATTAAGTAAATAACAGTCATAATAGCTTGAACCAACGTCGTGGATCTTGTCTCCCTCGGTGCATCCTCACCTTTGATAACTGAATTGGTATGTGTTAGACTTGTGGTCGACAGCTTCGGAGATATCTTTACTTGCATGATCCAAGCCTCGTAGTGGGGATCCTAGATAGACATTGTGGTATTGTGGTTAGGTCTTTTAGAGTTAAGAGTTTCCCTCCCCGGTGGTAGCATTGTGGTGATGATGGCAATGTTATGTGGATCAAGAATAAGATTCTCCGACTCTCGATCCACCTTGTCAACGATGGTCTCCTCGATGGCATAGAGGAGGGTGTGAGTCGTCTGGTCGCTGCTCTTTCTAGAGTGGCTGATTTGATTGTGTCCCCATGTTATGCATGTGGTATTCAAAAGCGTCCTCCAACAGACTGGACAATGTCGCTTCATGTCATAGTCCTCTGGCTCCTTCTCCAAACGGCGATGTTCGAACAACTTTGACATCATCAGGGAGCTTATAAGGTAAGGCCTCCCCGACCATGTCTAGCCGGAGTTGGGTTGTCATCCAGTCCTCTTCGTTGCGTCTTCTTCGTCATGGTGATATGTTTCTGATACGTCTTCATTGTATCTATAATTTTTGATTGCTTCATGCCAATATTATACAACTGTTATAAACTTTTGGCAACATTTTATATGATTTATTTGGACTAACATATTGATCCAGTGCCCAATGTCAGTTCCTATTTGTTGCATGTTTTTTGTTTCGCAAAAAATCCATATCAAACGAAGTCCAAACGCGATAAAAATTTATGAAGAATTATTTTGGAATACATGTGATTTTGGGGAGGTGAAATCAAAGCAAACGGGGGCCCACAGCCCCCAAGACCCACCAGGGCGCGCCGGGCACCCCTTGACACGCCCAGGTGTCTTATGCCCTCCTCGAAACACGGCTGGGGCCCTTCTTTTGGCGCAATAAAGATAATTTATGGGGAAAAATCCCGCCCCTCCACCGCCATGCCATGGACCAAAGGGGGAACTCTCCTCCCATATAGGGGGGATGCCAAGGAAGAAGAAGAAGGAGGGAGGCTCTCTCCCCCTCTCTCCCGGTGGCGTCGAAACGCCGCCGGGGCAAGGATCATGACGGCGATCTACATCAACAATATTACTACCGTCAACACCAACATTCTCCCCCTCTATGTAGCGGTGCAACGCCCCTTCTCCCTGATGTAATCTCTACTTAAACATGGTTCTCAACTCCATATATTATTTTCCAATGATCTATGATTATCCTATGATGTTTGAGTAGATATGGTTTGTCCTGTGGGTTAATCGTGATCTTGTTTGGTATGATTGTATATTTTATTTATGGTGTTGTCCTACGGTGCCCTTCGTGTCGCGCAAACGGAGGGGCCCCCGCTGTAGGGTGTTGCAATATGTTCATGATTTGCTTATTGTCGGTGTTGCGGGGGTGACAACAGCCTAAACGTGGATAAGTGGGTTATGGCGTATGGGAGTAAAGAGGACTTGATACTTAATGCTATGGTTGGGTTTCACGACCTTAATGATCTTTAGTAGTTGCGGATGCTTGCTAGGGGTCCAATCATAAGTGCATATGATCCAAGTAGAGAAAGTATGTTAGCTCATGCCTCTCCCTTATGTAAAATTACACAAATGATTATCGGTACTTGTTATCGATTACCTAGGGACAAATGACTTTCTTGTTAACAAAAGATATCCATTTTTATTACCTTGCAATTTATTCATAGTTTTATTCTCGCAAAGTACTCGTAGTTTTATTCTTGCAAAATAGTTTCATACTTATTTTTGGTAAAGCAAATGTCAAGTGTGCGTAGAGTTGTATCGGTGGTCGATAGAACTTGAGGGAATATTTGCTCTATCTTTAGCTCCTCGTTCGGTTCGACACACTTATTTATCGAAGAAGGCTACAAAAGATCCCCTATACTTGTGGGTTATCAGTTTCCCAGATCGATATCAACGACGTCTTCTGGCTCCAACCGATAACTTTCTGCATGTTGCGTCAACAATGTTTATCTGGCTCTAATGTTGTTGCATAGGTTGCACTCCCAGTGGTGCACAATGAGTGAAGCTCGATGCCGCCCCTAAACATCTCAAACAACATGGGTGGATTAACGAGCGACTCGGCTCTTTAAGCTCATGCCCGTTAAGCTCGTTAATATTAACGAGCAGAAAACTTTGCTCTGTTCGAAGCTCGTTAAGCTCGCGAGCGCTTGTTAACAGATTCTGATGTGTTTACGGTCTATAGGTTGAGTGTTTAGATGTGTTTTTAAGAAGGAAGGTGGTGACTACAAAGGGGAATGCACTAGTTTGTTGCCTCCTATGTAGATTAAACTGAATAGATGGCTGAGGTCCTACAAAACTGTCACGTGAGATGAAAATATGTGTTGTGTTGTTACAAACGAGCTTAACGAGCTACTTGTGAAACTCGTTAGGTCGTTCGTTAAGCTTAACGAGATAAAATCGATGATTGGCTCTGTTCATTAAGAATCGAGCCACGATCTTAACGAGCCAAATTATCGATCGCTCATTAAGCTCGCGAGCTATGAGCTTCCCCCCCCCCTAGTTGATTCCGCAAAGACATGTGTGTAATTTTTAATTTCTTTAAGATGGCCTATAAGGGTCGGTTGACTTTAATATATGATTTACTTTGTCTTTTTTGAAGAAAACAAGTTTGTGAGTCTCTTCGGCAATGCATTCTTTCCTTGTGAAGAAATTTAGACATAAACATTTTGTTTAAATGTGACGAGATTTAAAGTGCCATTTGTGGATCTTCGGAAGAAAAGGAAGAGTATTTGCATAGAAGATCAAGTGAAAATTGGCTTTTTAAAGGGGGCAATAACACAAGTTACTTTCATAGGATTGCTCATGGGAAGGACAAACTAAATTTTTTTCTCTAAATAATGGAGGTACTTGTTGGGGAACGTTGCATGAAAAATAAAAAAATTCTACGCACATGCAAGATCTATCCATGGACATGCATAGCTATGGGAGGGGGGAGATCATCTATATACCCTTGTAGATCGCTAAGAGGAAGCGTTTATCAACACGGTTGATGTAGTCGTACACCTTCACAATCTGTCTCGATCAAGTGCCGAACGTACGGCACCTCCACGTTCAACACACGTTTAGCTCGATGACGTTCTCACCTTCTCAATCCAGCAAGAGAGGCGAAGTAGTAGATGAGTTCCGGCAGCACGACAGTGTTGTAACGGTGGTGGTGAAACTATTCCGTAGGGCTTCGCCAAGCACAACGGACATGGACAAGGAGAAACTAGAACTAGAGGGAGAGGGGGTCCCGCACACGGTTGAGGATCGTGGTGGTGTTTCCCCTCTCCCTCCTCACACACACACACACACATATAGGTGGGGGGGAGGGGAGGCAGCCCTAGGGGTGGCTCACCCACAGGGATCCAGGCTGCAGGCCTGCTTGAGGGCCCAGGAGGCTAGCCAAGTACCTCACGATAGGAAGGAGCCTGGAGAAAGAGATAAGAGTCTCTGGGTCATCTTGGTCTCCAAGTCTATGATGCGGCGGCCTAGATCAAACAGCCCATATAAGGGGAGGCGGGGGCTCTTATTTCCATCTATTCTCAGATAGACTCATCTCTCGGTAGAACTACACCAATCCCTTATAATCCCTCACACGAGGTATACCCATAATGAATAACAATGACAAGCATGTTGTAGGGTATTATTCCTCACCAGAGGCCCGAACCTGGGTAAAACCACCGTGTGACCTCTGATTTAAGACTTCTAACCACACGCTAGTAACCCCATAGAGGGTACTGACAGTTTTCCGCATCGTTAGTTGGCGCGTCACGCACCAGAAGCATCGTCTAGTGACAAATCTCAGATTGGATCTTCTCTGGCTCCTTCACCTTCACCACAGACGGGGGAGATATGTTCGACATCAACCCACCGGACCCTGTCCGCACGATCTACGCCGACGCCATGGACTTCATCGTACCAGGTTGATGCAGTCACAGTTCTAAAGGAAATATGCCCTAGATACAGTAATAAAGTTATTATTTATTTCCTTATTTCATGATAAATGTTTATTGTTCATGCTAGAATTGTATTAATCGGAAACTTAGTACATGTGTGAATACATAGACAAACAGAATGTCACTAGTATGCCTCTACTTGACTAGCTCGTTGAATCAATGATGGTTATGTTTCCTAACCATAGACATGAGTTGTCATTTGATTAACAGGACCACATCATTAGAGAATGATGTCATTGACTTGACCCATCCGTTAGCTTAGCACGATGATCGTTTAGTTTGTTGCTATTGCTTTCTTCATGACTTATACATGTTCCTATGACTATGAGATTATGCAACTCCCAAGTGCCGGAGGAACACTTTGTGTGCTACCAAACATCACAACGTAACTGGGTGATTATAAAGGTGCTCTACAGGTGTCTCCGATGGTGCTTGTTGAGTTGGCATAGATCGAGATTAGGATTTGTCACTCTGAGTATCGGAGAGGTATCTCTGGGCCCTCT
>NW_024116353.1:0-22092 GCF_003073215.2 Triticum urartu | reverse complement strand
ATCGCGGCGGGTGCAGGGACGTGGCAACGGGGGTTGAGGAGGAGTCGAGGACGACAGCGCCGATGAGGAGGAGGACGACGAGGTGGCGTTTCGGGTGGCGTTGAGGCGGGGGGATCGTCGGCGAGGTCGAGGCGCGTGGGGTTCGTTCCTCGATCCAGAATGGGAAGGGGGAGAGAGGAGTGGGGCGAGTGAGGTGTGGGGAGCGGTTAGGGTTTCCTCAGGGAGGGTTATGGAGAGGAGTGGGGTGGGCCGGCCTGGTGGCCCGGTTGGGCTGGTGTCCTGCTAGCTAGCTGGGCCATTCGGCCCAGAGGGAGGGGTGTTTCTTCCTTTTCTTTTCTTTTTTTGTTTTCTTTTCTATTTCTTGTATTTTCCTTTCTTTTATTTATTTTTCTTTTTTGTTTTATTTAGTTTATGGTATTTAAGTATTTTATAAAATTGTGTCTTCTACACCATAATTACTTATGCCATATTTGGGACGGTCCGAACATTTTTGTTTCAACTTTTGAATTTTTTTATCATTTGGCTTAAATTCAAATTTGAATTTGAATCGGTTTTGAACTAACTCTAGATTAACAATAGTAACCATGGTGACGTGGCATCATTAACGTGGGATTACTGTAGCATAATTATCCGGGTGTTACATGCTCATATTGGTTGGTACATATTCTACGAAGATCTTTATCGGTCAAACCGCATAACAACATACGTTGTTCCCTTTGTCATCAGTATGTTACTTGCCCGAGATCCGATCGTCGATATCATCATACCTAGTTCAATCTCGTTACCGGCAAGTCTCTTTACTCGTTCCGTAATGCATCATCCCGTGACTAACTCATTAGTCACATTGCTTGCAAGGCTCATAGTGATGTGCATTACCGAGAGGGCTCAGAGATACCTCTCCGATGCACGGAGTGACAAATCCTAATATCGATCTATGCCAACTCAACAAACACCATCGAAGACACCTATAGAGCATATTTATAATCACCCAGTTACATTATGACGTTTGATAGCACACAAGGTGTTCCTCCGGTATTCAGGAGTTACATAATCTCATAGTCTGAGGAACACGTATAAGTCATGAAGAAAACAATAGCAGCAAAACTAAACAATTATTATGCTAAGCTAATGGATGGGTCTTGTCCATCACATCATTCTCCTAATGATGTGATCCCATTCATCAAATGACAACACATGTCTATGGTCAAGAAACATAACCATCTTTGATTAACGAGCTACTCAAGTAGAGACATACTAGAGACACTCTCTTTTGTCTATGTATTCACACATATACTAAGTTTCCGGTTAATACAATTCTATCATGAATAATAAACATTTAGCATGATATAAGGAAATATAAATAACAACTTTATTATTGCCTCTAGGACATATTTCCTTCAAGCGTCGAGAAGTCGCCCTGCGAGAGGGCCTCGCAAGGCTTTCGTCGATACCTGAGTGCGCGCTCCTCGCGAGGCGGGGTCCTCACAAAGGGGCCTGCTCATGAAGTCCCGACGATGGGCCAGTTTGGGCCTTGTAAGGGCGCCGTGTCCTGGACCGCAGACAGATGGCCCTGGGTACCCCCTGTCGGGGATATACCCCGCGGTATGACTCGGCCGGAGTTATAATCCTGCTGGGACCTGGTAAACCGGCAGGTGTTAAGTCGGATAATAACCCGGCAGGTGTTAAGTCAGATGATAACCCGGCAGGTGTTAAGTCAGATGATAACCCGGCAGGTGTTAAGTCAGATGATAACCCGACAGACCATCATAAACCGGCAGACCATCATAAACCGGCAGACAGTCATAACCCGGCAGACAATGATAACTGGTTGATAGTCATAACCCGACAAACAGTGATAACTGGTTGACAGTCATAACCCGGCGGCATAGAGTCGCCTGGGGTTATGAAGGCCGAGACGTTATGAAGCCCAAGACGTTATGAAGCAAAAGACGTTAAGCCCATGAAGAGAAGTCAGAATAGTTTAAGTCTTAATCCGAGTTGGACTCTACATGTAACCCGCCCCTTCAACATATATAAGGAGGGGCAGGGCACCCCAAGAGGGAGAGAGAATAATCTTAAGGGTTAGGGATAACTAGGAGAGCCGGTTTACGGCGACTCCTTCGTGATGATAATAAGACCTAGCTAAAAACAGCACGTAGGGTTGTTACCGGATGATGTTTCCCGGGGCCCAAAGCTATCTAAATCCTTGTCTTGTGTTGCGTCTCTTGATTCCGCTCAACCCCTCTCAAGCTACTACAAAGATGCGTTGGCCTCACGACTAAGTCCTCACACTAGGACATCTGCCATGACAATTCCACGACAGTTGGCGCCCACCGTGGGGCCTATGCATGGTGGTGACGAGTTCTTGAAGGGATCTCTCCCAGGGATCGAGAAGTTTGCAATTTTTTCGGATGAAAAATAAACCGGTTTGGAAGGATTCACATCAACCAGAAGTTTATCAGTCAAAGATTAATGGAATTTTTCAGCAATGGATTATATAAAGTTGACATCAAGAGGAGTTAGGGTTACCCCGCAATCCTACAACTTATTTGGTGGATTTCGAGTCGCCGGGATCAACGGAATTTTTCCTAAAAAAGATGTGTCCGAGTCAACCTCACCAGCGCCGCCTGCCTCCGATTCCAAGCTCGGACCCTGCCTTGCCGAATCAAACCTTGCAGATGTAAATCGCCGCAACCGCCGCGGCTCTGCCATTGTTCACCGTCTTGTCAAGTAACCCTGACTCCCCGAGTCACCGGCTCACGTACCACATTTACACAGACTCGCGCCATCGGCTCTTCAACTCGATTTCGATTACAACGACCCAGAGCCGGAGGTAGACTCGGTTTTCGCTTTGGTTCATCGGGCCATCTAGCTTTTGCCTCTGCAGGTCTCCAGCTCGATTTCCGCTTCAGTTTTTGCCAAGTCGCCGGACCCTGTAGTGGGTCGCCGGTCCGGTGCCTCCTCAAACCGCCGTCTTGCCTTGCCACCACCATGGTTCGTTCTGCTGTTGTGGGCTTGTTTATGCGTCAAAACGCCGTTTTCAATCACAACCTATGACCACAACCTGGAGGAAGAGGTCAACATGAATAGACTCGTCTCCGCCTTCGTTTCTGCGTTCGAGCGGTTTCCACTGAGTCGCCACGGCCTCCCCTTGCCGTAAGCCACCTTAGCTGCGCTCTGACTCTGCTATGGCCAGGCCACCCTGGCTCGGTCAATCGGCAGCCTCGCCGGTTCAGAGCCGTCACTACGTTGGCTTGTTTTTTGCACGACGTCGCCTCCAAGATGAGCTGTACGCCAACCCGCCATCCACCATGCTTGAGTGATGAACCGGCCGCTACCATCATAGTTGTCGTGGCCTCTGTTCGCCTCGCCTTCCTGCCCGCCCGCCGCCCCGTTTCAAGGCCGCCGCTGATTCAGTTTCAACCCGCCACCGCCGCCCGCTGGCTTCGCCTCGCCGGAGCTTCAAGTCGCCGACGCCGCAATTTCGCTCCAAACCGCCGCCGTTTAAGTGCACGTCCACGGACAAGTTACCGCTGCGGCTACGGTTGCCAGCCTCTTGAGCCGCCGACCGCCGAGTCGTCGCCTGTGCCAGGACAGCCCGCCCTCACCGTGATCCGCCGCGGATTGATCCTGCTGCTGCGAGCGGGCCCGTGGCCTCGGGCCTCTTCTACAAGTCACCATCAGGCCATCTCGCAGTCGCTACTGACCCGCCGAATCGGACCTCCTGTCTCTGACGTCATGGCCGGGCGCCACGCCACACCGAGTCGTTTCCTCCATCATCTCAGAACCGCCGTTGCGCGACCTCACCTACAAAACTGCCATGGCCGCCTCACCGACGAGTCACGTACAGCTACGGCCAATTCACCGCGCCCACTTCCACCATGGTCGTAATGAGCAGGATCCACCCGTTTCCATGCTTTTGAAGCCACCAACCTTGCTGCGTGAACCAGCCGTGCTTGAGGCCTCCTCGCCCACGAGCCTCCCGTGCTTTTCAGCAGTTTGCCTCTTGCGTGTGCCGCCCCGGCCGACGCTGCTCCTCAGTCTAGTACCCGCGGTGCCTCCTAGCGTCCCTGCTTCAGCTGTCGTCGAGCTGCTGTAACTCGCCGCCGCAGTCCCACTTTTGCTGCTCCAACTCACCAACGCCGGTCCATCGGCTTCGCCTCAAGTTAAACTGGCGCGTCTCCATGGCCTCAGGATAAACCGGCGCGTCGCTGTGGCCTCAAGTTAAATCGCCTCACCTACATCGTGAGCTACCAAGCCAGCCCGCCACCATAGCTCCGCCTCGCTGGGGACATCCTCGGGCCGCCTGGCCTTTCAGTCGTTGTGGCCGTGCTTCAACCCACCGCTCCTCCATGAGCCGGCTCTACCTCGGACTCGCCCGCCTCTGAACCGCCGATGCCGGTTCACCTGCGACCCAAGTCAGCGCCTGCAAGTATGCGGCTACGAGTCGGACTTTGTCGCCTAAAACCGCCAGGAGTCACTTCACCCTGCGCCGCTTCCATCGCTATGACTCGCCGGCGCCATCGCCAGGAGTTCACTAGTGATTTTCTGACGCGCCTCGCCCCCGCTGAGCCTCGCCTCGCCATCCGAGTCACATCGAGCCGGCCTCGCCCCCGCGGAGCCGCCGCAGCATTCGCCTTTGAGCCGTCGTCTTCGAGTCACCGGCGCCTTGACACCCTCCTCCGGTTGCATCTACCTCCAAGTTGCTAAGGCACCGCGAGCTGCCGCGATTGCCCTCAAGCCGCCGCACTCCGACCTGGCCAGCCACCTCGCCGCCATCACCATCAAGTCACCTCGCCGTGCTCACCTCCTATTACCTGTGACGCAGCCCTGTGCCGATGAGCCGCCACAGCATCGCTCCGCCTTACTGACGCACCCTTGAGCGTCTTGGCTCTTTGAAGTAAAGGATTATGAGGGGGAGTTTGACCCGGTGAAAAAGAATAGCGAGTGGAGTGGTTGCAGCGGCTGGGGGGGCCTGCATCCTACCGCGGTGGTTGCCGCCGGTGGCCGGTGGTTGGTGTTATTTTTTTGGAGGAAATCAGGTGGAGAGAGCGAAAGCAAGTGCATTGAATTTTGAAACAATCACACTACTTCCTAAGAAAACGGATGCTCTGAGAATAGAGAAGTTTAGGCTGATCTACCTTCTCAATGTTAGTTTCAAAATCTTCACCAAGGTCGGGACTAATAGGCTCACACAGATTGCGCATTCTGCGGTGCAACAGTCCCAAACTGCTTTCATGCCGGACAAAAACATCCTTGAAGGGGTGGTCGTTCTTCATGAAACGCTCCATGAAATCCATTCAAAAAAAAATTAGATGGAGTGGTTTTTAAGGTGGATTTCAAGAAAGCGTACGATAAAGTCAAGTGGCCATTCCTCCAACACGCATTGCGTATGAAAGGTTTTGATGAAGTCTGGCGCCGCCAGGTTGAATCGTTTACGCAAAAAGGGAGTGTTGGAATTAAAGTGAATGACGATATTGGTCATTACTTCCAGACACATAAAGGCCTAAGGCAAGGAGATCCGATGTCCCCTATCCTGTTTAACATTGTGTTTGATATGTTAGCAATTCTGATAGGACGGGCTAAGGAGAATGGTCAAGTAGGTGGCTTGGTACCTCATCTTGTTGATGGAGGTGTATCCATCCTTTAGTATGCTGATGATACAATCATCTTTATGGAGCATGACTTGGCCAAGGCGAGAAATATAAAGTTGGTGTTATGCCTCTTCGAACAATTGACTGGGTTAAAGATTAACTTTCGCAAGAGCGAGTTGTTCTTCTTTGGTAGAGCCAAGGATGAACAAGAGGCTTATAGGCAATTGTTTGGGCGCGATTTGGGGGCTTTACCTTTTTCCTTCCTAGGTACACCAATACACCACCGTAAGCTAACAAACAGAGAATGAAAATGCATCGATGACCGATTTGAAAAGAAACTGAGTTGCTGGAAGGGCAAGCTCATGTCATACGGAGGCCGATCAATTCTGATAAATTCGGTGCTCACGAGTATGCCTATGTTTCTCTTTTCGTTCTTTGAAGTCCCAGTTGGAGTCAGGAAAAGACTGGACTTCTATCGATCGCGTTTCTTCTGGCAGGGTGATGAACTAAAACGAAAATACCGCCCAGCCAAATAGGATATCATCTGTAGACCGAAAGACCAAGGGGGTCTTGGTATTGAGAATCTTGAAGTTAAGAACAAATGCCTTCTCAGTAAGTGGTTGTGGAAGCTGTCCAGTGAGCCGGATGCCACGTGGGCGCAAATCCTTCGTAGCAAGTACCTTCAAACCAAAACTTTGTCCCAGGTGACAGTCAGGCCGACCGATTCGCCTTTCTGGAAAGGACTGATGAAAGTCAAACAATCCTTATTTAATAGGACAAAGTTCATTATTGGCAACGGTGCTAGTACACGTTTCTGGAAGGATACTTGGCTCGGAGAGGAACCCTTGGCCATTCAATACCCGTCTTTATATCGCATTGGTCAACGACGAGAGGTGTTTGTTGCAACGGTATTTCAATCTATCCCCCTTAATATTTAGTTCAGACGATTGCTAGCGGGCAATCGTTGGGAAGAATGGCTCCGTCTAGTTAGGAGACTGATGGAGATTCAGTTTTCTCAACAACCAGATGAATTACGCTGTAAGCTTACTAGGTCTGGAGTATTCACAGTTAAATTAATGTATATTGATGTTATCAATTCGAGCTTCATTCCTACCTCCAAGCATGTTTGGGTTGTCAAAGTTCTATTGAAAATAAAAGTGTTTATGTGGTTTGTCCATAAACAAGTTATTTTAACCAAAGACAACCTGACGAAGCGTAATTGGATAGGACCTGCTAGGTGTAGTTTATGTGATCGGGATGAGACGATCAAGCACTTGTTTCTTGATTGCCCGCTAGCCAAAGTTCTTTGGCGGACGGTCCACATTGCTTTTAATATTACTCCACCGAATTCTGTCAACACGTTATTTGGGACGTGGCTTAATGGGATTGAGCCCGACTTAGCGAGACATATTCGTGTAGGAGTATGCGCTTTGATGTGGACTATCTGAACTTGCAGAAATGATTTGGTTTTTAACAGAACATCACGTATTCATTTTTTGCAGGTTATCTTCCGAGCCACGGCTTTGATCCGTTCGTGGTGCTACTCACTCAGATGGAGGCCAGGGAGCATTTGGTTACTGGATCTGTCCCCTGGGAGATGGTAGCTCGGGATATCTTCAACCGGTTTGGATGGCGGTCATGTAATAGGATAGGAAATTATTTTACCTATCTCTCTTTAGCCTGCCGGTTGTGGCGTCCTTTATTTGGCTAGTTTGTGTTTCTAGGCCATTTTGGCTCTGTGTGAGTTTTTTTTCTTTTTTTCAGTTAGAAACTTTGAGACTTTGTTGAAACATTTTTATTTGTTTTAATAAGATGGCCGTATGCATCACTCTGATGCAGAAGCCGGGAAGATCCCCTTTTCGAAAAAAATGAAGTCCAGATGACATGTGTCAGCAGAGGGAGGCAGATGACGTTCTATCATTTTCTTCCGGTTTAAAGGTGCTATGTCACATTGATCAAGTTATCCCTCCACGTACCTGACAGTCACAACATGAGGGTATCACGACTCATGAATGGCCTACATGGTATTTTCAATCAAAGTGATCCACGTACAAACCTCATGTGAGACAAGAAAAAGACGAAGGAGGGCAGGTTACATGGAGGCCTGGTGCTATAAATACTAAAGCTATACAGAGCAGTACTACATCAGAAAGATCAACTGTTCGTTCAAAAAAAGTCACGTAGATGTTATGCTACATCATATCAGCGGAGCTCAACGTGCATATACTACCCAGTATTATATGGCACCAGTATCTGCGTTCATCCGACAAAAACAAAATTAGGTGTTATCTTTTTTATATATTTTATCAGTACATTTTAATTCCTCTGAGCACCATTACACTTTCCTATTGGTGTTTTTATATACAGGTAAAATTATTGTTATACTGCGGGTATAGAGCATGCACTGGCAACGTTCTACAACGGTGTTTTGCTCCGTGTTATATTACCCGATGAGCGGACGACCGGTTCATGCGTCCGCACCGGTTTACAACATCGCGGCTGATTCATTTATATGCTCCCACGATCGACTCGACCGTGATTGACGTCAGCTTCACCATGGTGATCATCAGCCCCACAGTGGATATTAACTGGCCTGACATATCAGGTGAAATCATCCAGTATATTTTTATATTATATATTGCTTTCTTTAAAAGAGCAATTACTCTGGCTTGTAAAGTTATCTAATGCAGGACCCTAAACCATCATATTGGTGCAAATTTAAAGGCCGTCAGAAAATTCCCGGCTTAAAAAGAAAGATTCCGGTTTAAATTGCAGTTCAAGGGAAAGTTGTCTCCCACAAAGCTTTGAAGCTCTCAATATCCGGTTTAAGAATTTCCAGTTCAAAAGAATAATCTCTCGCAAGTTCGAATCCTCAGGAAAAATTTAAGGGACCAAAGAGAGTCTGTTGCAAAAGCACAACTCAAACATAGGTGCCCATTAAGCATAACTCACAATATCATTTGGGGGCTTCCTTTCAAACATAGGTGTATTCATCAAAGAGAACATAGCATTACTGCCCTCTTGATTCAGCTATCAAGCCAATATTATCATAAGAGCACAGCTCTGGTTACTTCGGTAATCCGGCCATCAAGCCAATATTATCATAAGAGCACAGCTCTGGTTACTTCGGTAATCCGGCCATCAAGCCAATATTATCATAAGGGGCCAAAGAGAGTCTGCTGCACAGCACAGCTCAAACATGGGTATCCCTTGAGCACAACTCACAATATCACTTGGAGGCTATGTTCGAACCATAGTCACACCTCTTGATAGGCTTAAGGCCACCAGGAAAATCATTTGGGGGCTCTGGTCGTATGTGAACCATAGCTTATACCCTCTTGATTGGCGTAAGGCCACCAGGATAATCACTTGGGGGCTCTGGTCGTATCTGAACCATACCTTATACCCTCTTGATTGGCGTAAGGCCACTAGGGAAATCACTTGGGGGCTATGGGTTCGAACCATAGCTATACCTCTTGATAGGCATAAGGACAACAGGGAAATCACTTGGGGGCTTGATCGTATTAGAACCATAGCTACATCTCTTGATCGGCGCAATGCCACAATTATGACTACTTGGGGGCTCTGGTCGTATCCGAACCATAACTTAAACCCTCTTAATCATACACATACATCATCATATATTGCATCATCATTACATCATCATAGCATGTATCATATGTCCACGAATATACCGGTTTATGTGGCAGGAATCAGTTTTCAAACCAGGTTATATTATTCAAATCTTTAATAGCCAACATGACTGGATTTTTATTATGGTTATCAATAACCAATATTATAATTGAGGTTTTCAAAGTCGCTTCAGCGCAATGGATATAAGTTATTATACAATGGAAGGAATAGTCCCGAGTCGCTGCAGGCTTACGACCCGACACTTGAGGGCTACATTATTCAAGTTGAGATTACATCAAATACACAAGTCTCATGTCGCTGCAAGTAGGCACCATGATACTTGGGGGCTAATGCAAAGTCATTGTTTGCTCACCTTATTGAAGACCCGACTCATCACATCATAATGAGCCGGCCCTTGGGGGCTACCAATTGCTCCTGTCAATAATTCAAGGTACACAAGTTAAATCCATTATATTGAAGGGTCCGTTGCTCAGTTGATAAAGCACAAAGCTCTTAACCTTGTGGACATGGGTTCAACCCCTACGATGGGGGCTACATGTCACTGCTCAAATCTACATGATTATATTTACAAAGTCCCTGCTCATTATTGCATAATGACCCGGCCCTTGGGGGCTACACTGGTTGAAGTTTTTATGAGCATAAGGCAATTTCAAATCCCAGGTTGCTGCAAGCATGACAATCCGACACTTGGGGGCTACATATGTGGAATACTCAGTTTATGACTAATGACGGAGATGAACAAATCGGATTTCTTCAAGGTTGTGACATTTATATTGAAACAAGTCTTAAGCTGTTGCTACGCTACCTTCTTAAAACTTGGGGGCTACAAGTGATAGGCATATAAGAGATATATTTTCAAGCTTGATGTTAACTGCAATTATGACCCGGTGCCATCAATATTTATAAATTGGCAAGTTCTACATCCTTAAACCGGCTGAAAATCAGTTGAATATTTCAAAGGCCAGTATTTTTGTCAAGTTAGAGCATTGAAGGACGATTCAAATGGATTCTTTGTTTACAATATTTCTTCTACAAGCAAATTGACTATGAAGTTGGTCTATTGACCTGGATTTTCTAAAGGAAGGAAGTGACAAGGACTTAAGGATAATCAGGATCAGTTTAACATGGAAATCCAAATTAAACCGGGGCTAATGTCGAGGATATACCCCGCGGTATGACCCGGCCGGAGCTATAACCCGGCTCGGACCTGGTAAACCGGCAGGTGTTAAGTCAGATGATAACCCAGCAGGTGTTAAGTCAGACGATAACCCGACAGACCATCATAAACCGGTGGACAGTCATAACCGGGCAGACCATCATAAACCAGCAGACAGTCATAACCTGGCAGACAGTGATAACTGGTTGACAATCATAACCCGACAGACAGTGATAACTGGTTGACAGTCATAACCCGGCGGCATAGAGTCGCCTGGGGTTATGAAGGCCGAGACGTTATGAAGCCCAAGACGTTAAGCCCATGAAGAGAAGTCAGAATAGTTTAAGTCTTAATCCGAGTCTGACTCTACATGTAACCCGCCCCTTCAACATATATAAGGAGGGGCAGGGCACCCCAAGAGGGCGCGGCAATAATCTTAAGGGTTAGGGATAACTGGGAGAGCCGGTTTACGGCGACTCCTTCGTGATGATAATAAAACCTAGCCACAAACAACACGCAGGGTTGTTACCGGATGATGTTTCTCGGGGTCCGAAGGTGTCTAAATCCTTATCTTGTGTTGCGTCTCTTGATTCCGCTCAACCCCTCTCAAGCTACTACAAAGATGCGTTGGCCTCACGACTAAGTCTCACACGAGGTATTTTTGTTGATACCTGAGGGCGCGCTCCCCGCGAGGCGGGGTCCTCACGAAGGGGCCTGCTCGTGAAGTCCTGACGATGGGCCAGTTTGGGCCTTGTAAGGGCGTCGTGTCCTGGACCACAGACAGATGGCCCTGGGTACCCCCAGTCCCATGGGCCCAACAGTCGTACCACTGCGACACCACCGATGTGAGTCACTGTACCACCGCCATCATCGCCCACCACGGTCGTCTCTCATTGACAAGTGAGACCCACATGTTAAATTTAATATCGGGGCAAGAATTATTGGACTCTGGAAAAGCACATCATCTGTAAACCCTTTTTAAATTAGTGAGAGAGGGGAGCTATATGTGTGAAGGTTTCATAGATGACATGGTATTGACCTATGATCCTGATTAAAGATAAATAGATGGAAAGTTGACCTATGGCCGGCTGCTTGCTAACTGGTTTATTGCTCTTGTTGTACTGTATAATTACTTTCTCTCCACGTATCGCAATCATTTCCCCGCGTAAAAGAACTCCAATCATTAATGCGTCGCGTGAGGTATCGGCAACAAGTTCGAGTTTGGAATACGCCATCTCCGATCTGGCTATGCTCCGTTCATCCTGATCTCAATCCGTTGTCCTAGTCAGAGCTTCCGTAAAACAAAATTATCCAAAAGAAAATAGGAAAAACCTCGCTTCATCCGCCTCTCTGTTATACACTCCCCGTAACCCCCCTGTGCTTCTACTGTGCTTCTGGCCATGGCCGCCTCGCCGCCGCCCTCGCGATTTGGGCCCCCCTTCCTCCCCCTCCTCCTCCTCCTCCTCGTCGTCGGTTACTTCACCGCCTCAGCATCAGCGGCGGGGGAGCTGAGCCAGGTGGTGGGGAGGGGGGCGGATGGGCCCTACTTCGAGCCTTTCAACGTGAGCTACGACCATCGTGCGGTGCGCATCGGCGGGCAGCGGAGGATGCTCGTCTCAGCAGGAGTACACTACCCCCGCGCCACACCCGAGGTGAGGATGCCGTCCGCGGCTTGTGCAAGGGCAGCGTCTGTTGCTACCGGAAAAAAAGGCAGCCTCTGGTGGAGTTGTTGGCATCGGGCGGAACCCGTTGTAGTTTTCCCCCTCTTATCGGAGCGAGTTTATTCCATTACCTCAATGCCGCAATATCGTAGGCCGCCCCGCCAAAGAGCTTACTCATGCCTGATCAGGTTCGAGTTGGTGCGGCGGAAATGTGGGATTTGTGGTGGCTTGATCCGTGGTGGTCGGGGCTGCTGCAATTGAGCAGGGACGAACAAAATTGGTGTTCTCCCATAATAAAAAGAAGTTAAACTAGGATAGACTGAAAACCTGAGTATTTTTTCTTCATAGCACGGTGGATAACCATGGCTTGCTCCTCCATGAACTTCCTTCGAAGCTCGTTTGCGGTTAGCGAGTCGGATGGAATTGTAACTGACACTGGTGTGCGTGAGGGTGTCAAGAGATTTTCACACTGGCTCTTCTTGAGGCGTCCGTGTGAGACTGAGTTTCATTATCACTTTTAGTATGGACATCAGATTTTGGTAGTTTTCTTGTGCTTCAAATAGCTGGGTGCTGCATGAAATTAATTGCTGAGCGATTAGCATCGTTCTTTGTTTGCCCAGGAATACGGTGTTTGTATTGCTTGTAGCTCTAACTAAATTCTTGCAAATTGTGCTAGATGTGGCCTAGTATAATTGCAAAGTGCAAGGAAGGTGGTGCAGATGTAATTGAGACATATGTCTTTTGGAATGGGCATGAACCAGCCAAAGGTCAGGTAATGTAGTTGCCTACTTGTTTACTTCAGTTGTACATATTTTGTCCTTGAATATGAACTTATGCATCTTCCATTTTTCCCAGTATTACTTTGAAGACAGATTTGATCTTGTGAGATTTGTGAAGCTGGTTGCTGCTGAAGGCCTATTTTTTCTCCTTCGTATCGGCCCATATGCTTGTGCTGAATGGAATTTCGGGTCTGTTTATATCTTGACAGTGGACTTTTGAAATATCCTGATCACATCCGTACTAATTACTAGAGTTTTCAGTTGCGTTATAATTTTTTCTCTTGCTCTATTTTTTGATTATTGGTATACACGGACATGTGTTTGTTGTCTTCATGCACATACACATCATTTTACAACTAACATAATCCTTTCTAGCTTGTCTGTATAGGCTTAAGTCAATCACTATGTCTGAGAACGTTTACCTTAGCTACCTCAGTAAGTAACCATTGGATGTTAAATGGGCCGAATATGCATGATTTCCATAGCATTTGGATGACACTTCACATGTCCTACATTTTAGGAGGATGACATATTTTGCCCTCCTTCATTAAAAAAGGGAAGCTGGTGAAGCTCTGGAAACGTAGAGGAAGAGGTGTTTGTGAACAAAAATGTAGTTCTACTGCCGTAAGGGAACACCACAGTTGGTGTATGTCAAGAGTTCATCAAATCAAACAATTTATTTCTACTAATATACAGTGGCACTGGAAAAGGCTAATTATCACCCACACAAAAAAATTAAAGGGCTAATTATAGGAGGTGCTCTATAATTGGTATACCTCCTTATTTTTATCTCATAGCTGCCACTTATCAAAGCAATCAAACTTCACAGTTGCACTCATAAATGCAGCTAATTTAAACACGTTACGAGCTACACTTATGTACTTTAGAGGCCCCAGTTATTATATTTCAGAGTTACAAATTTTCTTCTTCCTTGTGCAATTGAGCTTTTGATGGTAGATTGTCGTTTGAGTTTTCTCTCCCTCTACATTAAACATAACGTCAGTAGTTTCTGTAATAATAAGCATTATCTTAGTAATTGCATGGTTACAGCTTTGCACAATTATTTTTTATTACGTTTACCCTATTTAGCAGGGTCACGGGTTCAAGTCCTGGAAACAGCCTCTTACAGAAATGTTGTGAGAGCTGGGCAGGTGAAATTTCAAGACGGTGTGCGGGAACTTGTCCTGCCCAACAGCGAGCAACGCAGGAGAATTTTCCCGGCATGTATGCATCTCGGTAAAGCTGTTGCCTTGTGAACATGAGGTCACGGGTTCGAGTCCTGGAAACATCCTCTTGCAGAAATGCAGGGAAAGGCTGCGTACAATAGACCCAAAGTGGTCGAACCCTTCGCCGGACCCTGCGCAAGCGGGAGCTAGATGCACCGGGCTGCCCTTTTTTACCCTATTTAGCAGCTCTCCTGCGTGTTTGAGAAAAAAAAATACTTAGTATTATTCATGATGTTTATTAATCTGTCCTTTTGTCATGCATTTGTGCAGTGGTTTCCCAGTTTGGTTACGTGATATCCCTGGCATAGAATTTCGTACTGACAATGAGCCATACAAGGTAAAAAAACATTTCACAGTTTGATCCATGGCTTTCTTCAGATCATAGATTTTCCATCTTATAAGAGTTTCATGCTGCATGAAGTCACATGATTCCTGCACTTATATGTGTAGAAACGATGTACAGTTACAACACTGATTTTAGTGGGAGGAGCATCCTCAAGCACTCCTTAACCACTAAGCCGTATAAATGTTTCAACAGGCTGAAATGCAGACTTTCGTGACAAAAATTGTAGACATGATGAAAGCCGAGAAGCTTTATTCTTGGCAAGGTGGTCCCATTATATTGCAGCAGGTATGAACCAATTCTTAAATTTCAGTTATTGGATATATATTTTTGTTCGAGAGGGAGTGAGAGGGAGGGGAAGGGAGGGAGACAGAGTCCAACACTGCTTTTCTTCTCCCATCTTTCCTCGGGAAAGCATTGCAAGGAAAAGAGGAAGAGGAAGGTGGACACAAGGGCGGCAACAAGGAACAGCTTGATACCGGAGATGCACACATTCTTTTTGTCCTGCCTTTTGTACTTCCAGTACTAACTATACTCCGGCTCAGCAGCCGAGAAGCTTTATTCTCGGAAACGCTCACAAAGTGCTCACCCACTCAAGGGGTGTGGCGTCTATTTATAGAAAAAGCAGAAATCTAACCGTTGAACAGTAAAAGACAACCACCCTGGAAGTACCACATGGTATTCTTTGTAGTAGCGGGCCTGTTCAAAATTTGAACTGTTAGGTAGGAAAACGAACATTCCTATATGTACCTGGAGCTTGGAGGTACTGGGCTGCCTAGTAAGCCTCTTAGGCCATGTACAAAAGAGAACTAGTTTTTCCTAGCACCGGTGCTTATTTATAGAACATAGATGATTAATTTGGCACCCCTGCTATTGAAGTAAGCAATGTTACTTGAGAAAAATAATTAAGCACCTTGCATCCATGATCTTAGAAGTCCAAATACCTAGAGGTGCTGGAAACAAAAAGCTTGGAGGTACCAAACACAAAGAAGCTCATCTCAGCGTGAAGGAGAAACTTGCTCCGAAGTACTGAAGAAAAGGAGAAAAAGAGCAAGCCTTAGAATGAAATGGTGCAAAAACGACAATCTCTCAGCTCGGAGGTGCCGTATAACATTTGCTCGGGAGTATTGGACCTATACAAACTGAGAGGTGCTTGGAAGTGTTGAAAAAGGTTAGGCCCGAAGTTATCGGAGCTAAGAGAGATTCTCTTGGCAGGATCAAAGCTCGATGGTAACGGAGGAAAATGGAGGCGGTTTCGACAAACACTTGTAGAGCAGGGTTCATTCGACAGGATCACTCGATGCTCACAGGGTCAGTAGTACCAGGTACGAAATACTCAGAAGTACCAGGAAAGTGGAGAACTTGAGGAATTGAGTGGAAGCAGTGCAAAACTTGGGGATTTGGTTGTGGATCTTGAGATAGAGTGCATCCCTAGTTATTTTTCATGTGCCCTCTTGATAGTGCGGTTGTCCTTGAACTCAATGTGGATCTTGGATCCACTAAGAATCTATAAATTGCAAACTATGAGCTTGAAGAACCAACCACTTGATAGCATGGAAAGCAAGGGGCCACCAATGATGTTTCCACTCATCAAAATGGAGGATACTTAGCCCATTCCCGAAGTATACTTGATAAAGCATTAGTCCTCTTAATTTCCTTGTCATTAATCACCAGAACCCGATTGGGGCCTAAGTTTCACATTCAGAAGGCCAAGGACGAATTCATTGAGATTGGGAAGAGGAAAGAATTAGCGACAGTGGATGCTAGCATGACACGGGGTGTGGCTCGGACTTCAGAGCACAAAGCCAAGACACTAGAGGTTTGACTCCACAAGTCGGGGCCTTCGGCATCTAAGGTCTGCTTGCTCTTGGACTCGATTATGGAGGCTTGGAGGTAAAAGGCGCATCCCAGTTTGTGTAAATGACCCTTGAGATTGTGCTATGTTTGTGGAACGTTGTTGTGCTGTGTTGTTGATTTCATTTAGGAATGAGGGAGGACTTCAGTTGACTGAATATTCGTAGGGCGAGAACCCCTACCCCCATAATCCGCTTCCTCATGTGACGTTTTGGTCTTCTGGACAACTACGTAGATCTTGCTGATACTTGGTTGCACGTGTGAAGGCGATATCTCGATGCTCCTCAAGTACTTCGACTCATCCAAGCGGTGTTGCATTTTTTATTTTCATTAAAACATGTAACTCGAGGGAATTGTAGCTTCAGCTCGGAAGGGATCATAAATTTGGACCCATAGAGGAGGAAGAAAGGCTTTTGACCAACGGCGTGACTTTGTTGCATGCATGCCTCCCAAAGCAGTGTGGGTAGCTCACTCACCCAAGTTTTACCAAGGCCGGGCAACCTTTTGGTTCCTCGCGATTGATGGCCTGTGTAGTAATATGTTCTTGGCGTGCTCGACCTAGCCATGTTCTAGGGATGTGCGACGGATGCGAAGCACACTTTTGTCCCATAGTCCTCGCAGAATCCCAAAAACCTCTAGCTGGTGAACTGGGAGCCATTGTCAGCGATTATCCTACTCGGGATGCCAAATCGTATAAAGACGTTGCATTATATACATTTCTCTGCCAACTTGCTTGGGACAAAGGCTTTTTTGTTGCGATAATGTTGGTTAGGGACTCGATCTACTTTGTGAATGTGTTGATGGCCATAATCAGGAATTGAAC
The DNA here is from genome assembly GCF_003073215.2 of Triticum urartu. NCBI lineage: Eukaryota > Viridiplantae > Streptophyta > Magnoliopsida > Poales > Poaceae > Triticum > Triticum urartu. The sequence continues at coordinate 5,002 of NW_024116353.1, read as the reverse complement.
CCACCCACCAGGAGCAATGGGGAAGGGACCAAGGAGGTCGAGCCCCCAAGTCACGAATGACCAAGACAGTGGAATTACCTATAAGGCATGCATGTGTTGGTGTGTTTTCCTACTGTGGAACTGGCATGAACTCTAGTGTTGAACCAGCTCGGTGGCATCTTGCAGGTGGGTGCTTAGGTAGGAAAGCAGGTGGCGGGCACTGGGATGACGGTTGTTGGGGAAGGCAACTCGGGCGACAGTGCCCGCAGAGATGGAAGAAGGCTCGACAGAGGGAGCGCCCGGCGCGAGGTGCCAGCGGCTGGCTTTTGTTGGGTGGTTGCAAGCGCGGACGAGTGGACAGAGGCAGGGTGACGATGGCAGTATGCGACACGCATGGACATAGCGTGTCAATTCGATGGGTGCAGATGCAGTCGTAGCGACATCCATGCTGGATGGAGTGGCCCAACATAGGCGTAGAGGCAGCGACTCAACATCGACTCGAACTGGACAAAGAGTTGGGGCAGCTTGCTGAGGGGTGAACTAGCACGCGCTATGGTCGGAGGCAACCCTCGTTGTGGTAGAGGGAATCGAGCTGCGAGGTTGGGGAAACAACAAATTGGACCGGGAAAGATGGGAAGCAAAAAATCTATCTGGAGCTGTTATCCCCTAGACCTTGGACATCCACTGATTTCATATTTTGGCTTTGTAATTGCCTCCTAGTAGGACTGTAACTCAAACCCTGCCTTTCCAATGAAATGAAACGTACAAGATCCACAAAAAGAAAAGAACTCTTCAACATGTGGTTGACATAACACCATTGTGTTGTGTAGCAGCTTGATGAAAGGGAGATTGTCGCCTGGTAGGGAGATAAAACAAATTAGGGCAACCATCAATCCCATGAGCTTTTGAACCTGCTTGAGGTTGGTTGGTGATGGCATATCGAGGATTGCCTTGATCTTCGATTTGATGACCAGGTTTATAAGCTTCCACGTTTTCTCACCTATCTGGGTGTAGAAGGTTTCCTACATGGCGTGCTGCTATGTGCAACCAGCGTTCTTCTACCCAAAGGTTGCATTTTTATAGCAAAATGTGCCAAAGGGCGTGATAATGTTGGTGTGGGGCACATCCTTTTCTCTCATGCGGATCTGGTGGCAGAGGGAGTAAGCATCCAGGAAGCACATGTACTTGCAGCTTGATGTGGAGTCGACGATCGGGTCTATCTAGGGTACTCCATCCATATATGTAGGGCTTAATGAGTTTTCCAATATTGCCTTTGACTATTGATAAGATTAGTAGTATATGAGATGTATAATACGAAAACTATATCATCAGAAGCTCCTTTCACGTACTAACTTGACGGTATGCTTTGTGTAACTTGCATGTCATATATTATTGTTGTAACATGTGGTCAAGTTAGCCTTGAAAAACACATTAGGCCCTATATAGATGGATGGAGGGAGTAGGCAGGAATGAATCCTCAGGGTAGGCTTTATTTAGGCGGGTGTTGTCGACGCACAGTCGAAGTTCCCCACTCTTCTTCGGTGGGCAGGCTTTATTTAGGCGTGTGTTGTCGACGCACAGTCGAAGTTCCCCACTCTTCTTCGGTGGGCAGGCTTTATTTAGGCGTGTGTTGTCGACGCACAGTCGAATTCCCCCACTCTTCTTCGGTGCTAACACCGGATTGGATAGCCAGGTGGGCTATAGGACTGGCTTGATGAAGTTCGCCTTCCGCAGCTTCTTGATTTCTCAAAGTATCACCTTCTTCTGTTTGAGGTTAAAATGTCGTAGCTTCTACTTGATTAGTTTGATGGATTTGTCAATGCCAAGCCTGTGCTCGGCCACCTCCCTGGGAATTCTAGGTATATGGACGGGTAGCCAGGTGAAGATGTCTGCGTTGTCTCGAAGGAAGGTGACAAGTTTGAGTTCTCATATGGGGGGGGGGGGATTAGAGCCCATCTTAGCTACTCTCAATAGGGTCATCATCACGTAAGAGGAAGGACTGAGAGCTTGGGCTTCTAGCGAGATGGGGTTAACTCGTCAATGAGGTTTGCGTGACCCATGAGTGAGTTTAGACATTAGGTTTGGCGTTATCAGCAATCCCGAGTTTGTCCCAACTTGAAGCTTTGTCGCATTATACCGTATGCTCGAGGGAGCCGTGAATGATGATGATACCTTTTGGTCCCGTGATCTTTACTACCATGTGGGCGGTAGCTTGAAACGTCTAAACACTTAGTGAGCCATGTTCGGCCCAAGAGGGCTTTGTAAGGAATCTTGAAGTCAATTACTTGAAAGGAGCACCGTACTCTTTGTGATAATTGTGCCCTTCACCGATGATGTCCGGGAGCACCACCTGCCGGGTTGGCCTAAGTCTATGGAATGATCATGACGTTGATTTGATCTCTGATTGCAAGACCCGCATCTGCCCGAGGTCCCTTATCATGATAATGCTTAGGGAACTCCCACTGCCGATCAAGACGCGGTGAACTCGAGCTATGTCTATCATTGGTGATACGACCAAAGGGTAGCGACTTGAGAGGCGATAGCTCATCGAGCAATCAGTTTCGTCGAAGAGAATTTGCACCTTGGACCACTTTGATCAGGGAGTAGAGGCTTGGGTAAGAACGACCATGGCTTCCCTCCTCGACTTGTAGCAAGCCCAACCACCCACAAGTGGTCGCCGCACGATGATCTGGGGGAGTTGTCTCTTGATTCCTCAGTCTCCAATTCGATAAGTTATCAGAACACGCCTTAGTTGGCTTGAGCATGGGAGACACTATTGTGAAGTTCGCAACAATTCTTATGAGTCTGCTGCTTCCTCTGGATCCACTTTTCCATAGGGTTCGATTTGATGACACGAAGTCCCCAAGGCCGATGCCAGTTGTCGAGGGTAATTTCCTTGGTGCCTCATAGTGGTATAGTAGTTGCGCATGATTTATGTAGCCCTAGCAATGCGAGGGCAACTCCAACACAGTTCACCAAACCACCCCTAAATATCCGGACCGGACTGTCCACGCATTTTTTGCCATCCAACGCTGGTCACCAAATTTGTTCGGACCGGTCTGGATGGCCTAAATTGCACAAACCTGACACCAAACCTAGGGGAGGCTTGGGGGATTCCGGACATCCGCCACGTCGGACTCCGATACCGCTGGCCCACCAAAATGCCCCCACCGGGAGCCCTTTTTTCTCCACTTCGTCCCTCCCCCGTGTTCTGTATCCGCACCCTCGGTGACTGCTGCCGCCGCTGTACCACCCCGGCCTTATCGGACCTTCGCCGCCACTCCAACCAGGCGCCCGCTTTGGCTTACGCGGTCGTTCCGCCTTGCATCCTGCCTATCGCCCATGTATCATCTGCCCCTGTCGCCGCCTTCCATGGCGAATGCCACGCCCGGCAAGCGTTCGGCCAAATGCCATAGCAGAATATTTGACATTGTCGTTGCTGACTTTGAAGGAAACACGATAATCGCATACTTGGTGAAGGAGGATGAATTGTTGTGTGATGCGAGGTTGACCACAAGTGTGGAGTTTCAAGGCATGAAGCATAAATGTGGCATTTTGGCAAAGTGTGCATGTTTGGTTCAATGAGCATAAGTACTACGCGCCCTACAACATGGAAGTGATCCATGATTGTGGTGTGAGGTCGCTACTCCATCGGTGGTACGCCATTCAAAATGCCGTCTACAAGTATTGCAGTGCGTATGCATTGGTGTGAACAAGGTGGCCAAGGGCTGCGTCACTCGAAGAGCTTGTGAGTTTTGCTTCTTTTTGCTCTACATGTTGGTCATTTCATTGATTTGCTCTATGTTGCAAGTTGTTGACCATCCCTTGTCTTCCTTTGCTAGCCCGTATGTGCATGCGCGTTGTACCATGGTGTACCATAGGACGGAGTGCAAGCCCTTAACAATGATGCATTGTTGGATGAAGCTCAATGACCATGGCAACTGGATCAATTACCTATGAAGTAGTGCAAGCTCGAGGAGAGGAAGCTTGAGATGATCGATGAAACTTAAAAACTTGTTGAACATCTTTCAAGGAGTACTTTTGGATTTAAATGTATGGTTGGATTGCTATTGATCTAGATGGATTTGCAAAGTGACCAAAGGCGATCATTGGTTTAGTTTTATTAAAAAAGTAGGAAAGGGCGGACATTTGGTCATATTTGGTGACTCCGGTTGGAGGCGTCCGCCCCTATTCCTGTCCACGGACAAGCTTGGACGTATCCGTGGACATTTGGTGGTGTTCGTTTTGGTCAACCGCGATGGAGTTGCCCTCGAACTCAGGTTACCAGGGAATCTAGGACACGATTTATCCCGGTTCGGGCCCAGTACAATCTGGATTACAAAGAGTGGATGGATCCGGCAAGTTTGTAGGCAGCCCAACGGGCTAAGATGATTGATCTAGGTGAGATCCGCCTAATCGTTAAGGGTTTTGCTGACTCTTGGATTGATTGATCCTTCTTACGGGGTCTTGGATGCCTTCATATTGTTTCTGGTTAGTGGTGGCTTTTTCCCTCATACATATATCCTCTTCGTATACGGGTAGGAGTCTAGATCGGATGCGAGTAGAACCCATGGCCCCATTGCTTTGTAACCCGCAAGGTTTCCTTATTGCATATCTGGAACATGCATTCCCTTGGTCGGTGGTGCTCCGCATGGGCCTGTAAGTCCTACGTACACCTAGGCCCGTATGGCATGTTATGCCGTATACACATATACGGTAGTATGACTACCCATCGTCAGTATATGTTGTGGTACCAAATTTGTTACATGAAACTTCTTGTTCTTGGAAACTCGTATACCGTCTCATTCAAGAATTGATCGCCATCTAGTATATTGGAAAGAAAGAAGTCCACTTTTCAGCCTTCAAATTTTCAGGAAGTTCACTTTTCAACCTTCAATTCCTAAACAAACTGTTCACTTATAATCACTTCACAACCTTGGTCCTGTGTTTGTTAGTTTCTTGCTGACTCAGATGCCATGTGATGACAACTAGGACAATTTGTCCATGTCAGCAGTACACGACG
>NW_024116352.1:0-12574 GCF_003073215.2 Triticum urartu | reverse complement strand
CTCCCGCCTCCCGACGCTCTCCTCTCCTCCGGTCCTTCCCGCTCCACCGCTCCTCGCCCCGGTCGTGGCCTCGTGGGTGAGTTTTGACGGCGGCCTCCCCTACAGCTTTGAACATATGCTCAATTTTTGTCTGAACAACAAGCATAGTGCGCTCATGTTTGTCTGAATTCTGAACAACAAGCATAGTGCGCTCGGCGGCCTCCCCTACAGCTCTCTCAAATTGAATCTTGCATATATAGCAAACTGATGCTTGATTGCTTCTGCTCTAAACATATGCTTGCTGAAAATCTTATATAGCAAACTGATGCTTGCTTCTGCTCTAAAGTCTGACATATGCTTGCTGAAAATCATATGTTTGCAAACTGATGTATTTCGGATGCTGCTCTGAAACATATGCTTGTTATTGCTCTGAATCGTATGCTTACAAACTGATGTAGCAAACCGATGCTTTTTCTGAAACAAATGTATGTTTGAAAACTGGGACGTGTGCCATTTTTTGTTCTGTTGTCTTGTTGTCTTGCTGACATTATGTTCTAATTGTAGAACTGAAGATGAAGAGGAATGGTGACATTAAGTCTTTTTTCCGGAATTATGAAGCAAAAACAAGAAAGGTTGCAGCCGAAGAGCAACCTGAACCTGATATTGATCCACCTCCAGTCCATTCGGATGCAGAGATTGACATTGATATTGATGATGAAGCACCACAGCAACCATCACCCCAACATCCACATGCAAGGTCCTATAATATTCAAAGGCTTCCACCTGATCCAGGGAAAGGATTCCTATTTCAGATTATGATGTTAATGATCAAGACGAAGTTCGGAGCCGGTACATTGCAAAGAATGCAGTCCAACCATATGCACACAACTTTGAAGTCAAGAAAATGTATGGTAAAAATCGACACTTCAACTTTGTTTGGTTTGAGAACTACAAATGGCTAGAATATAGTGTCAAATATGAGGCTGCATTTTGCTTTGTGTGTTATTTGTTCAAAGGCAAATCGAATGGGGGGCCTAAGGGTGATACCTTTGTTAAAGGTGGTTGGAAAAATTGGTATAAGCCTGATGCATTAGACAAACATGAGGGTGGTATTAACAGCATTCACAACAAAGCTCAAGAGAAGTACAATTTATTTGTGGCACCCCAACCATCAATTGACAACATTATGGTGAGGGTGGATAAAGAGGATTTGCGTATGTACAAGGCTAGGCTGACTTATTCACTTAGATGCTTGAGGTTTCTTTTGAACCAAGGATTGGCATTTCGTGGACATGATGAGAGTGAAGAATCTAGCAATAGGGGGAACTTTGTTGAACTTCTTAAGTGGCTTTCGGAAAATGATGAAGAAGTTAATAAACTTGTTGTGAACAATGCTCCTGGGAATTGCATCTTGACTAGTCCAAAGATACAAAATCAAATAATTGAATGTTGTGCGGTGCAAACAACTAAAAGAATTATTGAAGATATTGGTGATGACCACTATGCAATCCTAGCTGATGAGCATGTTTGTGGTTCTTTGATCATGTTTCTTACTTGCTCAATATTGTTGGAGTTTCTTGTAAGCGCCATGACATGCTTCGAGATGTTAGAGCTCAAAAGGTTTTGGAAGCACTTGAAATGGGTGAGATTGAAAGTGGAAGTGGGCTAAATCAAGAGATGGGACTAGCTAGACCCGGCGATACTCGTTGGGGTTCTCATTTTAAAACCATTATGCACATTGTTAGCATGTATTCCACAATCCTTGAAGTACTTGATGCTATTGGAAAAGATCCTTCACAAAAACGTGAGTGGACAAGAATACGTGGAGTTGCTCAAGCCATTGAATCATTTGACTTTGTTTTCAATCTTCACTTGATGCTTGTTATTCTTGGCTATACAAATGAGTTGTCCAAATCTTTGCAAAAGAGAGATCAAGATATTGTTAATGCAATGGCACTTGTTAGTTTGGCAAAGAGTAGAATGCAACACTTGAGGTCTCATGGTTGGGAAGAATTTCTTGCAAAGCTAACCTTATTTTGCAACAAACATGACATTCAAGTTCCTTTGTGGGAGGATACTTATGAGCATTATGGAAGATCACGTCGGTATTATGAAGTACAAACAAATGATGATCGTTATAGAAGAGAGGTATATCTTGGTGTCATTGATCAAACCATTCAAGAGCTTGACAATCGGTTTGATGAGGTTAATACGGAGTTGCTTATTTGCATGTCGGCTTTGAATCCAATCAACTCATTTGCTTCTTATGATGCACTCAAGGTAATGAGACTTGCTGAATTCTATCCCATGGACATATCAAGCACAGATTTGATAAGGCTAGAATTTCAACTTACTACTTTCATTGATGATATGAGACAAGATGATAGGTTTAGAAATGCAAGTAATATTGGTGAGCTCTCTATTATGCTTGTTGCAACAAAGAAGCATGTTCTTTATGATTTGGTCTACTTACTCATCAAATTGATATGGGATTAATAACCTCTCCCCTCCGTCCCATAATATAAGAGTGTTTTCGACACTATACTAGTGTCAAAAACGCTCTTATATTATGGGACAGAGGGAGGAATGATTGCTTGGTGACATTTATTGAACGAGATGTGTTCATGAAAGTAAGTGAAGATGACATAGTTGATACTTTCATGGCAATGCAAAAACGTAGAGTTACCTAGTGATGTAATTTTCTACTTGTGCTTCTTTTGTGTAAGACTATTCGTATTGTAATTTCGCATATTTGAGATATATTTTGTGAACTAAATTGTTGTGAAATTTGAATTGAGCTATTCATGTTATTATTTTGCCATATTTTGTCTGACACTTGGATTAGTAGAATTTTTTTTAGAGTGTGCACACCCTTCATTTCATTGCTGGGTACGCCACTGTATGTATGTACAGACATTTAGGTTGAGGTCATCGGGGTCAATTGACCCCGGGCCGACACTGTAGTTCCGCCCCTGCTGGCACTGCAAGGTTGGATCTACACGCTGGTCAATGTAAACAAAGTCAACTGATATTGGTTGTGCCCATTTCTTTTCTGACACCTCCCATTCCCATATTTTTTCTCTTGAAGATGGTACGTCTATGTTTGATACACACTCTCTTCCTCCTCCAATGCATGTTTCTCCTTTATAGACACGGCGGTGGGTGATAGGGAACTAAATGAGGAAGAGACAAATCTGATATAATGATTTTATAAATAAGCTACTACTCGAAGGGTTTTCATGTGTTACTTCATGTCTTCACGAAAAGGTAATGTTTTATTTATCATGAGACAAGCCTAGCGATCTTTTTCTTGAGAAACAATAAAACATATGATTCATAGTTTCCAATCTAAGTATTTGAAACATTAACAATCATCAAAATCTGACTTAATACATGTGACAAACTCATTGTGTGAACTGGAGGGGGTACTAGTTAGCACTTTGTAGGGGAGGGGATAGTTGACCACAAATATTGGGTCAGGTGGATGTGATTTTAGGGTGGACTCAATGTTTTTAGGGATTATCTATGTTGCGGTCTTTTAGGGTAAAATGACTTTTAGAGAATCTGCCAGACTTGCCATAGGGACCTAAAGAAACCATGACTGATGACTAGAGGTGAATTGTCGAAGTTGATCCAAATTTTATTTGGAATCGATTTGAAAACCATTATGTGTAAAATGGACAAGTGTCCACAATTGAGATGCCTCCATAAACTGCGTATCATACACAAGATATCTAGAACTTTTCATATAGCTCAAAATATCAGTTTCCTGTAATTTTTTATTTAACAATTATCAGAAATTGATTATGGTTTTACTAAATAACAACCAAAAGGGAGATTACGTTTTTAGTCAGTTTGCCCAAGATGACATCTATCTATCTATCTATCTATCTTCTATATCTATCTATCTATCTATCTATCTATACCTATACTAATTTTAGACTCCCTAGAAATTGCCACGTTAATCAGTAATTAGGAGCCGTTAATCTGATGGGACCGTGTTATTACGGTGTAGATCAATCCATGTAATTGTATCATGTGATCAGTCCATGTAATTGTATCACGTCTCATGTGTGGGTCCTAAAGTCCTAAAACTAACCTCTATGCCATCTACGTAAAGAAAACTCGATGTGATCAGTCCATGTAATTTTATCACGTCTCATGTGTGGGTCCTAAAACTAACATCTATGCCGTCTGCGTAAAAAAAACTATATGCCATTTATAGATCAGATAATCCAAACGTCCTCTCCTTCTCTCCTTCTTCCTCACGTAGGAGCAAATTACGGTTGCTCTCCCTTTGCCCGATCTGCCGACGCGTCTTCCCCAATCCTCCTCCACCTCTTCTGCACTCGCATCCCACAAAGTTGCAGCATCAGACCTACTTTTCGAAGTCTCCCGCTACTGGATCTGCCCTCCATGGCGTCCCTAACATCAAAGTTCTATCAGCAATGTCCAGTTTATTACAAAAATAACTCCCCCGATTGGATCGGAAGCCCCGGCAGCGACCAGCCACATCCACATACACGCAAGGGATGTCCCCTCGATCTCCACCTACTAGCTACATGTTTGTGGATTTCTACCAAGGTCTTCAGCAGCGTCATCGTCATGGCCAGCTCCAGATTGGTTTTGTTCGATCCCAACAACTCGCTGAATTCTCTCACGTGCGTGTGTTGTATGCGTTTGCAGCCGGCGTTAAACATCAATCCAACTGCTTGCTGTTGCTGTACGTGCGTGTCCAGCCAGTTGAGACCAGTATGTTCTGCGAGTTCATCCCATCTATTTGCATGATTGATATGGTACCCTCCAAAAGTACAAAATCTGAATTTACTATTCTTATTATACATCAACGAAAGGCTGCCTCTACAATGTATAACTGCAATTAAAGGATCACACCATGGCTGCCTCTACTATTCTTATTATACATCAATTTACTATTCTTATTAGACTGCTTTGTTGTACCACAGGAGGCAGCTGCTGTTTCGATCAACCGGTTTGGTAGACAAGATTGCATGTAATGATCTTTGCTAATCAGGTTTAGATCTATATGAAAGCAAAAGTGCGAGGCGAGAAAACCAGACATTCGAGCTTTCATCAAATTAGGTTCAACCCCGCCCAGAGTTCTTGCCAAGTCGATAGGGTTGCTCGGAACATGCGCCAACAGGTTCAGATAAGATGAACCCTTAATTACATTACAATTCCTGCTTAAGAAATTGGCGTTTTTTGATTATTTCTGTTCACTAACTACAAGGCCAGCCACAAAGTTGATCGAGAACATTGAAGCTTCGATCTGTCTACCATCCGGCTACCTAAGCCTCCAATTGATCTGTGTTGATTCGGCTGAAGGAGGAGTACTGATGGCCTCTGCACCCTCATGCCCTATCCTCATCGTAGGATTTGTGTGTCTCAACGCCGTAGTAGGAATGCCATATCAGATTGAAGCACGGAGCCTAGCCAATCAAGCACACACAGACACATCAGACAGTCGATTAAATCAACCCACATCACAGTGCCTTACGGGCAGGCCATTGCCACATAGAAGAAGGCTTTGGTAAGGTTGGCTTGATGAGAATATACCATGTATGCCGCTGCATGGCACTCCATGAGAAGATTCTCCGCATTGGTTGGAGAGCAGAGCATGCTTTTTTAGCATTATGAGAGCACAGCATGTTATGGCGTCCAACTCCAGATTAGCAGACCTAAGTGCATGCTTTTTTGGTTCTACATCATGCACATCAGCGATGGACAGATGCAGTCCCAAGAAAAATAAAAAAACAACTCCAAGTGCAGCCTATGCTATTCCGTCATTGGAGGAAAAAAAACTTCTTTGAAGATCGAGAGCGCTCAAGAGGGTATCAGATGTTTCAATTCTTATGATTTTATTCTCTTTCCCGAGTTTTGTTATAACTTGGTGCCGTATTATATTTCGTTCCTTCTTACATAATAGTATGTACACTATATAATGCAATTTATAGCCTGAGAAAGCAATAACGTTGTTGGCCTAGCGCTCTGGACGCCATAATGCATGGAGACGCGTTGTTCCCCAAGGCACGACTGCTTCCGTCCCATTGAATAGACCAAGAAAATCAGGAGCTTCATCGAGACATGTTGAGGTATGCAATCTTCTCTTATATACAAATGATATTCATAATGTACATATTAATTTAGATTGTGCAATGCACAGATGCAGGCGTAAATATAAGCATGAACCGAAGCATGTGTTGGTTGCTCCATGGATGGTACACTACATAAATTTATAAATATATAATAGTACAATTTATAGCATACATTATCACAATCTGTCCTTTAAATTACAAATTTTGTTCCCTACCAGTAGTAGTAAATAATCCCCTATCTATTGTCTCATCTCAAAATCTGATGCCTTAATGCTTTGGCCGTGTGAGTTGCCAGATCTTAGTTTCTCTTGGGCTATAGCGCTTGCTGGGTCTTCAAGCAGGAGTAGCTTCATTGTCTACAGCACGGAAATGTGTGGTGTCAAGAAGCTTCAATTGCCAACGATGGGCTCACATCCATCTCTATAGCATAAACATCATGCACGTCATTGATGCATGCCTATATGGGTATAGTGATGAAACGTGATTAGCACACTAGGACGTCTGACACCAATAGATTGGTATTGATTGGTGCTATCATATATTTGTATTGATCTTTGACCACATGGAACTGGAATCCATGTAATATCTTTGTGGCCATGATGATACTGAAATGAGTCATGTAGGTGGATTGGTTGCACGGTATATGCATGATATAAAATCTAACATTGATAAAAAATGGAATATGAAAAGTAGAAAAAGCACATGATATGTTAGCCTTCAGAATTGTTTCTGATTTTCAGCTATTCGACCCACCGGAGGTTATTTCTTCTTCTCAGATCCATTCTTCTCACATCGAAGGTTTGAATATAGAATTCTTATTAGTATTCTTCTACGATTACTAACCTATACAATGAATTTGTAACCAAGATCATAACCTAACCTTGACGTACATGGAGAAAAAGTAACACGAAATGGCATAGAAGCAGTTTGTTTCAACCATCCTGATGTGCGCCTCTGTCATGGTCGAGGTGCATCAAGTGATGGTTCAGAGTCCAGAAGAGAATGTCCAATTGCCAAGAATAGATTTGATCTGGGGAACGTTACATTTTGACAAATATTTGTCCCGGAAATTTTTGGACCAGATGGATACAAGATACCAATGAAATAGAACAGTTGAAGTTATGCGTTCTTTTGTTTCGTATTAATGTGCGATAATTTTGTTATTGAAAACATGAAAAAGTTTTCTCATCATTAGTAAACTATTAGAAGTTTTAATATTGGACAAATATATAGTCTAACTTCACCATGATTTTTGTAGGATACCGTCGCACATGGTTTTGAGAAAAAATAACATGGGGGAAACCTGTACAAGGTATTTATGAACACGACTTGCCAAGAAATATATATTCTCAAACCGTTGCATGGCTGTCGCAAGAATACAGGACAACATGATATGGTGTTGTCAAAAGCACAAAGTAGACGACTTTATGCCACAGATCCTAGAATGATGACAACCATGATTGTGAATATTTAGATTTTGTTGGCAATTACTTTCATTCTTGGAAATAGTGAAAGAATACTAAATATTTTGCTCACGACTAAAGTTTCAGATAATCATCAATGGTTATTCAAATGGTGAAAATCTGTACATGGTAATTTTCAACATGATTTACAACTTTGGTAATATATTAACAAAGCTTCAGCTATAATAAGACATCGTTGTATTAGCTATTTATGTAGGACAGGTCAACGGAACACATGCAAATCATGGAATTTACAAAATTTTAGAAATTGGGTTGTCAATCGGGTGTCCCAATACACAACTGGTGGGTATAACATATAGTTGCTGACGACTTTTACTGTTGCCATATGCAGCCAAAATATAAGGCCAGAGAAGATTAGACTTAACAAACTGATGAAGATGTTATCACACAGTTTATTACATGAACACTACAAACTAGAGACAAGTGATCTATACCGACAACTTCGATAGTGTTGGAGCAGCAAAAATGATTTGGTAAGTCAAAACATTCTAGAAAGAAAAATTGCTTAGTGTTGGAGACTGAAGAAATAGAGATAAGATATTTTTTCCGATAATGTAGTGTATTATTTAACAAGAACTAGTAAGCATGCACGTGCAACACACGTCTCCGCCAATACACATAAAATTCATGTGAGTATGAAGTTTAAATTTGAATTCTATAAATTCTGGAAAATAGAACAAGGCATAAAAAAGAAAAGAAAATTGATGTACAACAATATGCATTTTTAACATCAACTCGTAAATGATGTAAATGATTCATGAACATAATATCAGATGAACATAAATATAGTGAGTAATCATGCATGCAGGGCATGTCTCAAATGATTTATACAATAAATCAAACATAAGGGACCTTACAAATTTTATGGTAAAAGAACCAATAGCAGAAACTGATGTGTTGCAATGCAACCTAAGGAAAATTAGATACATCTTTTGTCTAATACGCGGACAGAGCCAAAATGACCATAATAAGGTAGACACTCACATATAAGGGGGGTTTTTTGCGTTTCTTTTCTTCCTTTTCTTATTTATTTTTGCTGGGTTTTTATCTTCTTGCTTTCTTTTCTTTTATTTGTTTTATTTTTCTTCTTCTTATTTTCCCTTATCCATTTGAAAAATATAATAACATTTATTGGAAAAATACATCGAAATATCGATATATGTGCGTGTGTGTGAACATTTTTAAACATGAGTACAAATCTTTTAATTGAAAAGTGAAATCCAACACCTATGGGTATATCTATCTATGCAACACTCCAGAGTGCTAATTAATCTGGAGATACAGGCAGCCACACGGTGCTGGCTATCAAGTACATTATTGGCTCTCAATGCTCAGCTACTCCTGCCCTGGCTGCCATCATGAGATGTGTGTACATTTGTTTGAAGAAGGTGAGACGAATAAAGGATGTAAAATACATAAATGAGAGGAGGTGCATGTGTCTTAGGGCCTCTCTAACCTATATCTTATAATGCTTTAGAGGAGCAAAATTTTATGTTTTCTCCTTTAAACCGCACATAACCGATCCCTCGAAAGCTTCAGAGGAGATAATAAATTACTCCACCCGCCTCTTTATCCCTAAACTAGTAAGCATGCACGTGCAACGCACGTCTCCGCCAATACACATAAAATTCATGTGAGTATAAAGTTTAAATTTGAATTCTATAAATTCTGGAAAATAGAACAAGGCATAAAAAAGAAAAGAAAATTGATGTACAACAATATGCATTTTTAACATCAACTCGTAAATGATGTAAATGATTCATGAACATAATATCAGATGAACATAAATATAGTGAGTAATCATGCATGCAGGGCATGTCTCAAATGATTTATACAATAAATCAAACATAAGGGACCTTACAAATTTTATGGTAAAAGAACCAATAGCAGAAACTGATGTGTTGCAATGCAACCTAAGGAAAATTAGATACATCTTTTGTCTAATACGCGTAAGAAATTTTCTCACAAACCGGGATGTCTTCTTAAGATTGGCGCCCTTAAACTTTGGTAAGTATATCAAATACTGGCATAAATGGAGGAAGCTGCTAGTATTTCACATCATAGTGGCTACTATTAAACACATGCTATTGGATCATGCACGCACACTGGCAGAACGCCTTGTTTTCATGTTCAACTTTGACTGTACCGTTGATGGTCTGGTTCAGCACAAGCAGTGGCACAACTTTAGAAGTCAAATTTCAATAATCTTTATTCAAGAGGTTAACTGAATTAAAAATATCATGAGTAACAAACATTCATCCTGGTGCTATTGTTATAAATAAATGTGCATTTATAGAAAATACCTGAATGAAAGGTATCTTTTTTCACTAATTTCTTGTTAGGACAGAAACTAGAAGTACCTTTGCTGAATCCCTCAAGTAGTAGAAGGGGTCACTGCTTGATTGTGAACATGAACTCCTGACCGGTTTTCAATGAGGCAAATCTTGAATCCTAATTTCTGGGCCTGAAGATGTTAAATCTAGCTTATATCAGAGCAAATAAGTTGGAATATGATGAAAGAAGGGTGGCATAAAAAGGTTTAATTACAATATTTATTGATAGAGCAAAATCATGTGCTTGCATGGGCATGCCAGACATATAATTGACTCCTCCATAAGAGTCTACAAGCATGGTCTCAACTCTTTCACCAACTCAATAACTTTCTGGTGTGATGCATGGTCTCCATGTGACATATTAGCCGAGCCACATTGATGCCATCCTCAGCAACATCCTAGATAATCTCCCTCGTGTTAGTTGAGGGACCAACTATGCACATAATCCTCATTTTGTGCCTAACATTTGGTTTAGACCACCACATACACATTGGCTGTTGTACTATTATTTGATGAATAGCCATAAGATGCTGGTAGTTCTCGTTTTCCCGTCAAGAAGTGTTCTTACAATTAATTTCAATGCATCAATTCATAAGGTTCCGTACCCACATAACAATGCACTATATTCAACTTAGTTAGCGTACAACAATTAGTAGAGATACATGACGTGATCATGTTGCACTTTACAGTACTAAGAAGACAACATGAATTAATACCAAATGCATTTGATTAAACTACAGCTCACTCGAAAAACAGTTGCTATGTGCTCTCACCATAGAGCACAGATCATAACTTATAATTCAGAGATACGTGTGTGCTCTTAGTGGGCACCTCGCTGCTATCTTCTCAAAAGAGAAATTACCTTGAGATTCTGGAAGCCGTCGCCGGTCCAGATGGAGATCTTGCTCGGCGTGTAGCTCTCATCCAGCTTGAAATCCATGTAGAGAGTAACAAGCTCGCCCCAACAACAAATTCAGAACAGAAAAAGGATCCCACACATAGAAGATTAGATATGTGTTTCGAATGGATACCCTCATACAGGTGGCAGGAGGAAATCAAGATCGACTTTAAGTCTAAAAGCATGCCCAGATACAACCGAACTAATCAATGTGCGTTATATAATAACAGGTAAAAGCGCGCTGTGACTCGCTCTCTCGCCTCGCTTGCTCTCCGTCACTACTTGACGCAACAAACACACCATATACGATGATTCGATCGAGTCTGCTTGGAAATCGATCTAGTCACATGGTATTCAAGTATTAGCATACTATTTTGATACGTCTTGCATGTAGAAACTGCTCTGTTTTTATTGAAGACTTGATGCACAATAGTTTGCACATGATTAGGCTCCTAATTAACTACTCTGGTAACTCTTTGGTTTATTGAAGACTCGATGAAAGGAATCACGCACCATCCAAACAAAATTGAGCGGAAGGCAATGGAAGATCGTTGACTTGTCGTGGTTACCTGAAACTCGATGGTGACCAGGTGTGGCTGCACACCGTCTGACCTGAGAAATATAAAATCCGCCAATGATGAGGGTGCCCCTGCAGTTTGGAATATCAGCGATGATCACAGAAGAAAAGCTATACCGTGGTGTTGGGGTGGAATGAGATAATGACAGGGTCAGCTGATCCAACATTTATCTGTTTCGAGAAGAAAAGGATAAACCATTTTCAATATACCACTGAAGTTTATGTGCATTACATTCAGTCACTCAATATGATTATATGACTCGAGCAAAATGTCCAATCGTGCATGCCCCAAATACCAAAACAGTCTTCATGTTGCATCTTAGGAATGAGTTTAAATAACAAGACCACAAGTAAAATCTCACTCAGGCGTCAGGAATCAGAATTGTATTGTCCGTGGAGAATTATCATACAATACAACTGCATTAATAAAACATTTGATTGGTGGAGGTACAGGCTTCCGGTATCAAAGTACCGAAAAATGTGTCAGTTTCATGCTTTATGAAACATCACTTATCAGCTAGTGAAATGCCCTCGAGATGAAGAGCAAAATAGGAGAAATAATAGTTTTCACTAAGATATGGAAAACAAATCATGGGACTCAAGATGAAGATTAACTTCAGTACCATAAATGCAAAGATTTGCAATGCCGTAAAAACTAACGCAGCTTACCGCCATATCCCAGAAGGATTTGCCGTAGATAGTACAAGTGTAGTGACTGAAAGTGTATGCCTGGGACTTACATTTGTCAGAACCATTTTTTACAGCCAGTAGCCAGATATATATTATCAGAAAAAACAAATTATTATTTTACTTGCTAATACCTGCAAGCAAGTTGAATGCATGGACTGACCAGAAAGAACAGCTCTAACTTCCTTGCTTGATGTGAATAGGAAGTCACAACAGATTGGACAGTTTGTCTCTAGCCCCTTCTTCAAACATCTGTGAATCAGAAAGAAAAAGGAAATCTGAATCAGCCAAGAACAGCAAGGAACCACGACTGCAAAAAAGATTCCTATGCAGAGACGGTATTCCTAGAACTTGACATGGCCAGCATATTATTCACCGTGGCTCCATGGGCGTGGCACATGGGCAGAGGTATGCGCTTACATCGGCCGGAGTGGAAGAGGCGTCTGGCCACCGGAGGCGCAGGAGGGGACATGGAGGGAGGGGAGGGGGGAGGGGACGACTGC